>NC_134890.1:3543409-3608409 GCF_041734735.1 Babylonia areolata
GATAATCAGGGCGTTGAAAGTATATGTGGATTTCTTAAATGTTTCAAGCACAGACTTATTGATTATTGGTGGCAGGATTGGCATGATCATATCCAGACTATTGATAGTTTGTTTTTTTTAAATACATAATGTTTAAGACTGGAAATAAAGTGGAGCCTTATATTTTAATCAATATGTCGTAAGTGCATTATCTAAATTCAGATTTGGTGTATCAGATATTGCATGCCATCTATACAGATAAAAGGGTAAAAGTTCAATAATTGTTTTATGTCGTTAATGTAATGCAGCTGAAGAAAACGAAATCTATATTATGTTCAGTTCTATTTACATGACATGAGAATAAAACTGATCAATGTCTTTTTAGATTAATTTTCTCATGGCTTCCAGAAATTCAATTGTCTTGACTAACTTGATTTTATTTGCCTACAAAGCACTGAGGCTACTGTATATTTGTACAACTTAGGATGTGATTGTTTCGTGTTATATTTTTTTGTTTTCATTTGTTTAGAATGTATGCCCATATTATAATATTCTTATCCGATTATGTAATACCCCCTTCAGACAGGGGTTGTGGCCTAATCTAAACCTGACAGTAGCTCATCCGTTTTTCGATCTGATTTGTGTATGAGTATTTGCCTTTTAAAATGCTATAATGATCTTTCTGATTATTTTCCTTTTTAAATTCTTTGGATCATGCACACACGTGCGTACACTGCACGAACACACACACCGACGCATGCACACACGCACACACACACACATGAGCGCAAGCTAGCACACACACAACACACAGTTGTTTCATTCTATCTTATAATGTAATACTGTCTCACCTAAATGTTTTTCTTTTTACCGAGTAACTGGTGTGTGCATGGTGATCAGTGAAGGGTGTGACAGTTAATCGTTTTCTCTTTGATATTTGCTGACGGGCATACTAAGTGAGTCGAAAGATAATTTTCTGTTTTGATTGAAGCAGACAATAAAGTATTTTGAACTGAATTGAATAAAATATTCGCATTTGCATTCTCTCTTTCTTATGTGGCCGTGTACCGAGTGGTTATTCAAGGCGAATTTATAATCTTAATTTAAGTCACCTGAACAGGGTCAGTTTTAACGAGCTCGTCGCTGAAAATTACAAACTGCGTTAAATCATTTTAACGTAGGCAAACATAAATGGAATAGACTTAAAGATGGAATCACGATGATTCTGCCAGTGTATAATACTTGTAGTTTACTGATGTGACAAAAGAGTTATTAATTAATTATGGTGTAACAGAAACACAAGTTTCCGCTCAGCCAATGACGTACCGCAATGCGACACTGGCAGAGCCGTGAGTAGGCTGTCTGGCGAAGAGGACAAAATGATGTAAGCGGAGTGACGTCACACATTCTGGGTGCGGATAAGGAGGGAAAACGTCGCCTGCGGTAGCTTGTGTGTGAGCAGTTTTGGAGCAAGCATAGCGCGCTTGGTCACACGTATATACTTGGGTTTTTTTGGGGGGGTTTTGGGTTTTTTTTTGTTTTGTTTTGTTTTGTTTTTTGTTTTGTTTTCTGAACTGACTATGTTTTCTTGTTCTTCATTGCCAGCTTTTCATCTTGTGTATTTTTAAATAATGGTGTTTTCAGTGCATAAGTCTTCAACAAAAGTGCGATCATATCATCAACTGCAAGACTCGAAATGATGAAGAGAACTGCAATTTCGAAACGATGAGAAGGACAATTACAACCGTTTTCAACGTGACGTATCCACCAGCGCTCGTCAACTTTGACAGACCTGGAAGTTTCTCTTTAATCCCTCTTCCTGGAAACACAACCCAGTGTCCAGACTCTCACTTCCAGTGTCCTGGTAACGGTAACTGCCTGCCTGTCTACACCAGGTGTAATGGCATGAAGGACTGTATGGGACACGAGGATGAAGCTGGGTGTGACAAATTCACATGTGAAGGCTTGTACCGATGTCGTGGGAAGGACCGACAAATATGTCTACACGTTGACCACCTCTGTGATGGTTGGCCTCAGTGTCCACATCAGGACGATGAACTGATGTGTGGATTGAATGACTCTTGTCCTGATCGGTGTGTCTGTTATGGACCGTCTTTTACTGACCGTCTTGTCTTTCAGCCTGACACTTTCCCAAAGATACGTTATCTGGAAGGCAGAGGCAGTGGACTGACCTTGGATGCCATCATAAATCAGACAATGCTGATTTATCTTGGTGCTGGAGCATGTGGCTGGAGAAACACGAGTGATATTCTTCTGCCTAATCTTCATGTGCTGGATATCAGCGATAATTTAATGCACTATATCAGTTTTGATAAGTTTTCGAAATTACACAACCTTAAAGAATTGAATTTCTCTGGTAACCCATTGTCTTTTGGAATATCTGTTTACAGTAAAAGTCACAGACTGATATCCTTGTTGTTGCTGAATCTTTCTCGAATTCCATATAACTTTTCTAACTTTCATGATTTCTCATATACCATGCCTTATATTGAAATTATAGATTTTTCCCACAGCGGCCTGCGGTCTCTTAAAGGAAGAGAGCTGTTCAGGAACCTGAAGACTTTGGATCTGCGAGGTTGCCCTGTGTCTGATTTCAGTCATGACTTTTTCAAAGGAATGATTAATTTACAACAGCTGTTTGCTGACAACTTCAAGCTTTGCTGTCCCGCCGTGCTACCTGACAATTTTCTGGGAATATGCAATGCGCTTGAAGACGAGATTTCCTCCTGTGATAATCTACTGAAATCGGGCTCTTACCAAGCTGCGATTGTCATCTTTATCATGGCTGCTTTGTTGGGAAATAGCTGCAGCATTGTGTATCGCATCTGGACCTTATCATCAAAAAGTAAAGTTGGTTATGCTGTGTTTGTTATTCACCTGTGTGTGTCTGACTTTTTCATGGGAGTTTACCTGTTGATAATTGGAGCGGCTGACCGTGTATATGCTGGTACTTACCTGTGGAATGAATCTTACTGGAAGGGAAGCACAGCATGTCTCATTTCAGGATTCATTTCCCTGTTGTCTTGTGAAGTATCGTCATTTCTCATTTGCCTCATCACCCTGGATCGCTTTCTGGTCATGCGCTTTCCTTTCAGTCGTCTTCGTTTCAGACCAACATCAGCTCACGTGGCCTGCACTGTCTGCTGGGGACTTGGGGTGATCCTGGCCTCAATCCCTTTACTCCCTGTGACATCCCACTGGCAGTTCTACAGCCAGACAGGCATCTGCATTCCTCTGCCTGTCACCAGAACTGACTTTCCTGGCAGACACTATTCATTCAGTATTATGGTTGTATTAAACATGATCATATTCATGTGCATTGCCACTGGTCAGGCTCTGATATTCTGGTCAGTCAGAGTCAATACCATGCCAGAGCATGAATCAAACAGCAAGGATGACATTGTGATCAAAGACAGAACCATGTCTAAAGAGGCCACCATTGCTCGTCGCCTTCTGGTGATTGCCATGTCAGACTTTCTGTGTTGGTTCCCCATTGGGGTCTGCGGACTCCTGGCAAAGCTGGATGTCCCTGTTCCAGGAGAGATCAACACAGCAATGGCCGTTTTCGTGTTGCCATGTAACTCGGCTTTAAACCCTTTCCTCTACACGTACACTATTGTGCTAGAAAAACAAAGAAAACGGAAGGAATTCAAACTACAAAAACTAATTGCTGCACAAGTCAAAAAGGACTTGTCTGTTTTGAATCGTTGATATCAAAGGTTGCCTATCAAAAATGTATATTGACCAAATATTCACTTTTTTAACATTTACATGTGTGTGTGTGTGTGTGTGTGTGTGTGTGTGTGTGTGTGTGTGTGTGTGTGTGTGTGTGAAAAACGACAGACAAACAGACAGAGAGCGAAAGAGAAAATCAGAGAGAGAGAAAGAGAGAGAGACACGGATACGAATGATCCATTCAAAAAGAGACCATTGCCCCTAACTGAAAATACATGACTGTTTAACAAAAAAACCTCAATAAAATGCGGTCATGCATCGACAAATAAACAGTGAGAGAGAAAGAGGGAGGCGGGGGATGGGGGGTGCGGGGGGGGGGGGAACGAAGGAGTATGAGTGTAAGCGAGAGCTCTATGATCTTGTGTTCGATTTTTGTGATCATGGAGGTGATAAACTAAATATAAAACGAAAAGAAAGAAAGAAAGTAAGAAAGGAAGAAAAAGATGTAGAAGAAGAATCAGAATGATTTTTTTCTGAGGAAAAAAAAAGAAAAAAAAAAGTTTTCGGCTCGATAAACAAGAGTGGTAACGCATTGTACAGGAAGGATGTCCGATGCTGCAAAGTAAGGTCAAATATGTTCTACACCGTGTGTATATTTGGACAACATGTTTTCAGTGGTCCTCTTCCTGTTGACAGAATCTTGTCTGACATGCTTGAAGAATCTCTCTCTCTCTCTCTCTCTCTCTCTCTCTCTCTCTCTCTCTCTCTCTCTCTCTCTGTGTCTCTCTGTCTTTCTCTGACTGTCTCTGTCTCTCTCTCTCTCTGTGTCTGTCTCTCTGTCTCTGTCTCTCTCCGTATCTTCTCTCTCTTATTCCCTCTCTTTTCCTCCCGTTCTACCTATTTATATATCTATCTATCTATCTATCTGTCTATCTGTCTGTCTGTCTGACTATCTATCTATCTATCTATATATGTATCTGTCTGTCTGTCTATCTATGTGTCTGTCTGTCTGCCTATTTGTCTATCTGTCTGTCTACCTGTCTATCTCTCTCTCTCTCTCTCTCTCTATCTATCTATCTATCTATCTATCTGTCTGTCTGTCTGTCTGTCTGTCTGTCTATTTGTCTGGCTATCTATCTGTCTGTCTATCTGCCTATTTCTCTCTCTGTGTCTATCTTTTTATCTATCTGTCTGCGTGTCTGTCCGTCTGTCTATCTTTCTGTCTAACTCTATCTATCTGTCTGTCTGTCTGTCTCTCTATTTGTCTGTCTATCTGTCTATTTCTCTCTCTGTGTCTGTCTATCTATCTATCTACCTATCTATCTATCTGTCTATCTGCGTGTCTTTCTGTCTGCCTGTTTGTCTGTCTATCTATCTATCTGTTTATCTATCTCTCGCCCACTCTCTCTCCTCTTTTTAAATCTCTCATCCACCCACTCTTTCTCCCCCCCCCCCCTCTCTCTCCCTCTCTCCCATCAACCTCTCTTTCTCTCTCTTCCCCTCTTCCCCCTCTCCACCCTCTCCCTCTCTGTCCGTACTGAAAGGGACTGGTGGAACACACATGGAGAAGATGGACAGCTATGGGAATGCAAACAACACGCATGCATGAACAAACAGAGGGAAACAGTAGAAACGCTTATCGGTGTGTGATTTTCAACACCCCCTCCCCCACACCCTCTTTCCCTCTTTCTCTTTTCTCTTTGCCAGAGCTCCGGATTAAGAGCAAAACAAAACGGAAAGGAAAGCATATTGTGCTCAGTCATATTTCGTTTCGATTCGAACCTCTGTCTCTCCGTCACACTCCTCTAACTCAGATGACAGGGGGCATCCATCAGTGACACATCCAGGAAACAGACAAGTACAACTGACGGGCGCAATGGTTAAAGCATTGGACTTTCAGTCCGAGGGTCCCGGGTTCGAATCTCGGTAACGGCGCCTGGTGGGTAAAGGATGGATATTTTTCCGATCTCTCAGGTCAAAATATATGCAGACCTGCTAGTGCCTGAACCCTCTTCGTGTGTATACGCACGCAGAAGATCAAATACGCACGTTAGTTTCAGTTTCACTTTCTCAAGGAGGCGTCACTGCGTTCGGACAAATCCATACACGCTACACCACATCTGTTGAGCAGATGCCTGACCAGCAGCATAACCCAACGCGCTTAGTCAGGCCTTGAGTGCATGCTTACATATTTGTGTACCTATGAAAGGGGATTTCATTTTACGTAATTTCGCCAGAGGACAACACTCTCGTTGCCATGGGTTCTTTTTTCAGTGCGCCAAGTGCGTGCTGCACACGGGACCTCGGTTTATCGTCTCATCCGAAAGACTAGACGCTCAGTTTGATTTTCCAGTCAAACTTCGGAGAAAGGGCGAGAGCGGGATTCGAACCCACACCCTCACGGACTCTCTGTATTGGCAGCTGAGCGTCTTAACCATTCTGCCACCTACACACGTTAAAGATCCTGTAATCCATGTCAGTGTTCGGTGGGTTATGGAAACAAGAGCATACCCAGCATGCACCCCACCGAAAACGGTGTATACCTGCCTACATGGCGGGATAAATATACGAAACGGTCATACACGTAGACTGTTAACTGTTACAGGTTTGTATGAGTGTGTATGTGTACGTGCCTCAAATATGATTGAATGACACAGCCGTCAGTCGGCTCTACCCAGGTAGGCAGCCTGTTGTGTAAATGACCCAGTGTTTGTAAAGCGCTTAGAGCTTGGTCTCCGACCGAGGATAGACGCTATATAAGGATCCATATCAATCAATCAATCAATCAAAAAGTGGAAGACAACCAAACACACAGACAAAACGGTACATGTGGAGTGATGGCCTAGAGGTAACGCTTCCACCTCGGAAGCGAGAGAATCTGAGCACGCTGACTCGAATCTCGGCTCAGCCGCCGATATTTTCTCCCCCTCCACTAGACCTTGAGTGGTGTTCTGGGCGTTAGGCATTCCGATGAGACGATAAACCGAGATCCCGTGTGCAGCATGCATTTAGCGCACGTAAAAGAACCGATGGCAACAAAAGGGTTGTTCCTGGCAAAAATTCTGAAGGAAAATCCACTTCAATAGGAAAAACAAATAAAACTGCACGCAGGAAAGAATACAAAAAAATGGGTGGCGCTGTAGTGTAGCGACACGCTCTCCCTGGGGAGAGCAGCCCGAATTTCACACAGAGAAATCTGTTGTGATAAAAAGAAATACAAATACAAATACAAATGTAGGGTAAATGTATCCATCCATTCCATTAATTCCACTCTGATTGGGATAACGCACCCCATCCCGTCTCTCTCTCTCTCTCTCTCTCTCTCTCTCTCTCTCTCTCTCTCTCTCTCTCACCATGTGTCTCTGTTTCTGTCTGTCTGTATTTATCTGTCGGTCTTTAGGGAGGAAGGTGATAAACCGAGGTCCCGTGTGTAGCACGCACTTGGCGAACTGAAAAAGAAGCCATTTGTCCTGTGGCAAAATTCATGAGAAGATATCCACGCTGATAGGTACACAAATATATATGCGTTGGGTTATGCCGCTGTCATGTCAGACAACTGCTCAGCAGATGAGATTTGTCTGGACGAAGTGACACCTCCTTGACAAACGTGAAACTGTTTGTCTGTCTGTCTGTCTGTGCCTCTTCCACTCATCTTAACGTGTTTCATTAACCCATTTCAGTTTCAACTTGTTTGCAGTTTCAAATGTGTACAGCAACATTCTGATGGAAATATATCTGAATCTCGTTTCACGAAAGACCATTTATTTTCAGGTGACAGTTCTTTTTTTCTTTCCTGCTCCAGTATAGAAGCTGTTTAAGAGTATGTGATCTTTCGGCGAATGTGATTAACATTATGATGAAGAACCGTCTGCAGTATCATGTATTTATCATGGAAATAAATCAACATCATTATGAATAATAACCTGCAGTCGCGTGGAAAAAAAATATCAACAGTGTTCGAAATATTCAGTGTGTGTTTTGTTAGCAAAAGTGATGTACAAACAAGTAATTATCTTTTCCTTTTTGGATTAGAAAACATAAAGCTTCAACAAAAAAGCGATGCTTTTTTATGGCTTTGAATAAATATACCTGTGAAACAAGCTTTGGTGAAGCTGAGATGATATGTCAACGCTGCTTTTCACTTCAGCGGGCAAGACAGAAAAGACAACCGATTTGTCATGTGGCTTGCAAAGAACATGAAATGTGTCTGATTTCCCAGTGTCTTCTCTGAATCGTGATTGCAAATTTCCAATAATAATAGCTATGATGATGATACTACGACTGTTATATACTACTACTTATGATGTCAACGAAGAAACAACTATTACAACGATGATAATTATAATTAACAAAACAAGAAAAGCAACAACAACAAAAACTTCCGTACTACTGCTACTACCAGTTCTCTTCTTCTTCTTCTTCTTCTCCCCACCGCTGACTCGAACAAACGAACACATTCTTACGAATACAGCCCCATACTGTATTGGATTTTTAATTTTTTATTTATTTTTTTTTTTATTGTTGATAATTGCCGTTACACAGATATTTACGAACTGTTGATTCCATTGTTCTAGTTTATCCCTTTTTTCTCTACATCTCCTTTTAACCACCATCTCGAACCCGAAATCTATCTATCTATCTATCTATTTATACGTGTGTGTGTGTGTGTGTGTGTGTGTGTGTGTGTGTGTGTGTGTGTGTGTGTCCTACTTTCTCTGTCTTGCTCTCTCTCTCACACACACACACACACACACACACACACACACACACACACACACACACTCACTTTCTCTCTCTCTCTCTCTCTCTCTCTCTCTCTCTCTCTCTCTCTCTCTCTCTCCCTCTGTCTCTTTCATGTATCTATATGCATTACACGTGAATAAACTTGCGCACACCCGCGCGTGGAGTTGTTTATTTATCTGCTTTGTGTGTGTGTGTGTGTGTGTGTGTGTGTGTGTGTGTGCGTGCGTGCGTGCATGCGTGTGTGTGTGTGTGTGTGTGTGTGTGTGTGTGTGTTGTCGCACGCGCGCAACTCTCTGTCTTGGAGCATTAGAAGCAGTTTGGTATTTGAAAATAGTATAGTCGTGGCCAAATATTTGAAAAAAAAAGTCATCTATCTTATTAAACCATGTCCTGAAGCAGTTTGTGATCCATCATCTGTTTGTCTGCACGCCTTCTAAGCTTCTTTGTCACACGCTGTTTTTACACGGTTGTCACTTTTCCTTTTCCTCATTGTTGTCTTTCAGACAACAACACCTTGATAAAAACCCAGGCTTGTGCTCACTGTCTGCCCATCGGTTTGGAAAGTTGGAATGTTCTGGTCAAATCAAGGCACTGTTTATTTTTATTTTTTTATTTTTATTTTTTTAATAATTTTTTTGTTATTTTTACTTTATTTATTTTATTTTATCTTATTTTATTTTTATTGTTATTTACTATTATTTTTCTTATTTTATTTTATCTATTTATTTGTTTATTTTATTATTATTTTTTATTGTTATATATTTTTATTTTATTATCTTTTTTTAAAATTAATTTATTATTATTATTATTATTATTATTATTATTATTTATTGTTTTGTTGGGTTTTTTTGTTTTTTTTAATTTTCTTCTTTTCTTCTTTTTTTTTTTTTCTTTTTTTTTTCTCAAGGCCTGACTAAGCACGTTGGGTTACGCTCCTGGTCATGCATCTGCTTGGCAGATGTGGTTTAGCGTATATTTAATTTAGAGTTTGAACTATGCACTGGTGCAGAAAACTTGATTTACCCCAGAGGGACCCTAAAAACACACCAAAAACAAATAAACAACAACAAAAAAAACCCAAAAAAAAACAATAAAAAAAAACAAACAAACAAAAACAAACAAACAAACAAACAAAAACAAACAAAGAAAATAAACAACATTGGAAACTTTTTCAAACAAACCAGCGCAGTGTTGTGAGTCAGATTTTACACACTCTGGACCAATGACTCTAAAACATTCTGGACCGACAATTTGTAGGTTTAAATGGACGTCATTGGACATTACAAAGTAAGTGATGATGTCTGTGCAAATATCATTCTCTTAATAAAACTTGCGGCTACCTTTATCACCTTTCAATGATATGTTATCAGCAACAATTGATGTACGCACTTGCAGTTTTATGAACATGCATTACCGACAAATGACCGCTTGGGCGAATGCAGATAATGCACGACCTTCACAATATGCGTAAAACAGTAACACCTGCCCATGCCTTGAGTCACATTTTAAAATCTAATGTTTTTGATGAGCGAAATCTGTTTGAAAAGTGTTCTTCCTAGTTTATTTAGATTGCTGCCGCATTACTGGCTATATTTTGCTGCTCCTCGCAAGATGTATGCATCGATGTAAGTCCCATATTACGCATTTGAACTAAAAATGATACAATGACTGCCCATCTCTAGAACTCCATATGATTTAGGTCTTTTCAATATATGTTGCAAGTGACATCCGCCCTCAGTATGAAACAAAAAATCTGACTAAAAATGTTATTGATTGATTGATATGGATACTTATATAGCGCCTATCCTCGGTCGGAGATCAAGTTCTAAGCGCTTTAGAAACACGGGGACATTTACTCAACAGGCTGCCTACCTGGGTAGAGCCGACTGACGGCTGCTATTGGGCGCTCATCATTCGTTTCCTGTATCGTTCACTCATATTTCAGGCACGCACACATACACACTCAGACAAACATGTAACATTTTACGTGTATGACCGTTTTTGTTTATTTACCCCACCATGTAGGCAGCCATACTCCGTTTTCGGGGGTGTGCATGCTGAGTATGTTCTTGTCTCCATAACCCACCGAACGCTGACATGGATTCCAGGATCTTTAACGTGCGTATTTGATCTTCTGCGTGCGTATACACACGAAGGGGGTTCAGGCACTGGCAGATCAGCACATATGTTGACCTGGGAGATAGGAAAATTCTCCACCCTTTACCCACCAGGCGCCGTTACCGAGATTCGAATCCCGGACCTACAGATTGAAAGTCCAACGCTTTAAACATTCGGCTATTGCGCCTGTCACATTTAAAAGATAAAGCTGGAGAAGACGATTTCAGTACAACCAGTCTATCTCCCATTTTCAATTCGCATCCCACACGCACTCTCCCATCAACATCGGTTCACTTCACCCCAACACGCTAACAGTGCACATGTTCATGTTGAAAAACGACGTTTCACTGGGAGTAAAACAGCACAGCGTATACGACCGAACGTGTGCTTGGTTTCATTCTAACTTCGCCAACACACCAGTCAACAATCACCGTTCATGTCATATTGAAAAACGACGTTTGTTAGGGAGTAAAAAGGCACAGAGTAAACGACTCAACGTGTGATTGGTTTCATTCTAACTTCGCTATCTTCCATTTCTCATTTGGTTTTCACCATCTACCCTTTGCTCCTCACCCACTTCCTCACTTCGTCGTCACGTGACTAACGGAGAAAACGCGATAATCATATTGCTTTGATGAGGAGGGGGCGGGTGACGGGGGGAGAGGGGGTAGGTGGGATGCAAATGGAAGAGGTGAAGGCAGAGAATTAAAGTTGTGTAGTAGCATTGATGTCTTTTGTTTGTTCACTGGCGAAACGATCATTTGGGCGACTATATGTAGTGTAAGATCTTCACACGGATTGCAAAACCGAATAGACTGTCTATGAACTGAGTCATGTTTCGAAATCTAATGCTTTTGATGAGTGATATCTGTTTAGAAATATATACAGCATTGATGTCTTTATTTCATTTGTTTGTTAAATCATTATCAGTTTTCCAGTGGCATTGACCCTCAACCCTTGAGTGAGAACGTTGATGATATAAAATCAGTGGGCATGAACTTGAAATGGTTTTTCTACTCTTTGTGTACCCAAGAGTTCAAACTGGTTTTACAGCATCGCTGTAAGGTGACAGCTCTCCACTGACATTCTGACCTTTCAGCTCTGTTTTATCTCAGTGAGGTGACAGCCGTTCATTGACATCCTGAACTGTAAGCTCTGTCTTATCTCAGTGAGGTGACAGCTCTCTACTGACATTATGGCCTTTCAGCTGTGTCTTATCTCAGTGAGGTGACAGCCCTTCACTGTCATCCTGACCTGTAAGCTCAGTTCTATCTCAGTGAGGTGACAGCACTTCACTGTCATCCTGACCTGTAAGCTCAGTTCTATCTCAGTGAGGTGGCAGCCCTTCATTGACATCCTGACCTGTAAGCTCAATTCTATCTTTGTGAGGTGTCAGCCCTCCACTGACAAGCATATTCGTCACAGCAGTAAGGGGGTTAAATGAAATCACGCTGTTCAGTGCCATGTGAGTGATGGCTTAGAGGTAAAGCGTCCGCCTAGGAAGCGAGAGAATATGAGCGGGCTAGTTCGAATCACGGTTCAGCCGCCGATGTTTTCTCCCCCTCAACTAGACCTTGAGTGGTGGTCCTGGACGCTAGTCTTTCGGATGAGACGATAAACCGAGGTCCCGTGTATAGCATGCACTTAGCGCACGTGAAAGAACCCACGGCAACAAAAGGGTTCTTCCTGGACCATTTCTGTAGAAAAATCCACTTCGATAGGAAAAACAAATAAAACTGCACGCAGGAAAAAAAATACAAAAAATGGGTGGCGCTGTAGTGTAGCGACGCGCTCTCCCTGGGGAGAGCAGCCCGAATTTCACACAGAGAAATCTGTTGTGATAAAATAAAATACAAATACAAGTACAAAATACAAATACATGGTCGTGGTGGTGTTCACTACTGTCAGTAAACTCAACACACGTGTTCTTGCTAACATTTTTACTTCCCGTGACATTGTCCCCTCTGGTGACAATATCCCAAATTGTAATGTATCCCCCGTGCCAGTGATAGCCTCTGCTCCGCTTCCTACTCCTGCCACACCTGTCTCAACTCCCGGACCTTTTTCTTCCTTCCCATTGTCCTCCACTGCTCAGTCACCATCTTCTTCTTCCACGGTCTGTCTGCCTGACTCACCTGCTTCACCATTAGATTCCTCTCTCCTTACCTCTGATCTCTTTCATGCCTGTCTGTTCAATGCTCAATCTGTCTGCCCTGATCAAAAGACTGACTATATTTCTGATTTTATTTTTGAAAATAAATTTGATATCGTATTTCTTACCGAAAAGTCACACGGTCACGAACCCAAACTTAAACAAATGACTCCCCCTGGATAAAAAAAACAACTATGTCACTTCCTCGATTTTCTCGTGGAGGTGGCATCGCCACCGTCTACAGAGACATCTTGGAGTCTTCCCTCTCCTTCTCCCATAACCACGCCTTTCCACATGATACCTTTGAAATGCTAGAAGTCACTCTCAGTGTCCCCGGCCATTCAATCATCTTCTGTTGTCTCCGTCGTCCTTCTCCTAGTCGTAAAAATAACCTAACGTCTTCTCTGTTTCACGATGAGTTCCGAACACTGCTTGATTACTACAACCTTCGTTCTGGCAAACTTATCATCCTCGGAGATTTCAATTTTCATTTCGACAACCAGACCTCCACTGATGTCAAACGCCTATGTCTATCTCTGTCCACTCATTCTCTCTCTCAGTTCGTTACAGAACCAACACACATATCTCGCCATACGTTGGACTGGCTCATCGCACGTGACTCTGATGCCATGGTTGCGTCAGTGACTGTAACTGACAAACCTTCTTCTGACCATTCTGCTGTTATATTCTTGCTTAATATTTCAAAACCTACCAAAACCAAAAAAAATATGTTACTCGTCGCAACCTGAAATCCATCAATATTAACACGTTTTCTTCTCAAGCAGCTGAACGCCTTTCCAAAATTCCTTCCCGTACCGACGTATCCACACATTACAACACTGTCCTCTCTCAACTGCTGGATGAACATGCACCCCTCACTACCCGCATGCTCGCTGACAGACCCTCCGCCCCATGGTCCACACAAGACATTCGACTTGCAAAACGCAAACGTCGCCTACTAGAAAGACGATGGCGATCAACAAAACTGCAAGTCCACAATCAAATATTCCGAAAACAAATAAATAAAGTCAAACATATGACCTCATCAACAAAGACAAACTTCTTTTCTTCTCAAGTTCTCGATGCCACATCCACCAAATCTCTTTACTCTGTCATGTCAAAACTTCTTGGAACTGCAAAAAAGACTCCTCTTCCTTCTGCCTACACTTTATCTAAACTCCCCAATGTCTTCTCTTTCTTTTTCGACAAAGTCCATAACATTCTTACCATCTTAGACCAAATGTTTTTCCAACCTGCTCATCCTGACCCTCAATTCAGCGGCACTCCTCTCAATTCCTTTAATCCATTGACTGAAACAGAAGTTCATGAAATCCTGAAAGAAATGACAATAAAATCCTGTGAGCTCGATCCTATACCAGCCTCGGTCTTTTCCCAGTGTGTCTCACAGCTTCTCCCTACAATCACCAATATTGTCAACTCATCCCTTCTCACTGGACTATTTTTGTTGTTGTTGTTGTTTTGCTGCCCCATCATCTGCTCCATTTCAGTGGCATTACTCCCACGCCGCTTATTTAGATTCCCCCATACACGGCCACACCCGGGTTCGTCCGTCACAGTTCCAGCGTCGGCAGTCCACAGGGAACCATCGATGTTAGGTCGCCTGGAGGCCACACACCAGAGGAGCCCCTGCACTGCTGCTGAGTCACTTCGGTGGTGTTCAGTGGTGTCCTGTTTTAACGTACTTAGGACACCACCTACTAAGCCCCCTACTAACGACAATAATGGCTTAGTCGCGGAGCCAGACTGAGTGAGCGTCCCTCCCAGAGTGGAGACCGCCACCACGTCCCTCAAACAACAGCTTCCCATGAATCTGCCGACACTGACGACATTGACAGGACTCACCCCAAGCACGGAAGTGGAAGGGTATCGAAACTGAGGTCACCATGAGAGCAGGGCATGAAAGTTTGGGTTTCTTCAGAAGACTTTGAGACTATTTTGTTTATATGGATGACGATGAAGGAGGAGGATGACGATGATGAAGGCGATGTTGCTATGGAGGTCCATTTTGGTTTGGGACTGCGTGACAAGGCTGTACTCTACGCTTCCTGTCATAATAATATCCCGGCGTTAACCAGGCCCGAGAGATACAGACACTTGCAGTGTTGGTCAGGTAATTAGAGCAACACACCCAAAGGCGCATCCTTGAAGTGGATGACACTCGACTGTGTGGTCCCAGTCTCCCCATTTAAGTCCACAGCATGCTCAACTCTGGGTAGGAGCCGGCCACGTGCCGAAAAACCCACCTCCGCTAGGATTCAAACCCGCGTCCTCCCAGCCGTCAGTCCGCGACGCTAACCACTTCGCCACGGCGGCTGGAACGTTTCCATCCACTTTCAAAACTGCAATCGTCCGGCCTCTTCTGAAGAAACCCAACCTTGACGCAAACATTTTGAAAAAAACTATTGACCACTTTCTAATCCTCCATTCATGTCCAAACTCCTTGAAAAAGCTGTCCTCAAGCAGCTCAACAACCACCTTTGTTTCAACAATCTCATCCACCCATTTCAGTCTGCCTATCGCACTGACCACAGCATCGAAACCACTCTCCTCCACATTCTGAACAATCTACTGATAGCGTCCGATTCAGGAAAAAAAATTCCCTTCTCACTCTTCTCGACCTGTCAGCCGCCTTTGACACGATAGACCATTCAATCCTTCTTTCCCGTCTTCATTTTACATTTGGTTTCAACGGCACTGTTCTAAACTGGTTCAAATCTTATCTCATTGATCGATTCCAGTCTGTCATTGTTGATCATTTCCAGTCTGAACCCGTTAAAATCGAACATGGAGTCCCACAGGGATCTGTTTTAGGCCCAGTGCTCTTCACACTATACACTGCTCCTCTCGCTGAAATTATCAACCGCCATAATATCAGTCATCAGACTTATGCTGATGACACTCAACTCCAGAAGAGTGATACCCCAGAAAAATTGTTGTCGTTCTTGCAAGAAACGTCCAACTGCTTCCTGGACATTCAAAACTGGATCACTCTAAACAAGTTACAATTGAACGCGGACAAAACTGAAGCAATGATCGTAGGAACTAAACTGTCTTCCATCACAATTGACACAATCAAACATGGCAGTACATCCATCCCTCTTTCCACGTCAGTCAGGAACCTCGGTGTTCTCCTTGACAATACACTGTCCATGCAAACATTTATCAGTCAGACGTGTCAGTCCTGCTACTGTCAACTGCGGCGCATCAGTGCCGTCCGGAAATATCTGTCCACTGACGCAACATCTAGACTTGTCGTTTCTCTCATTCTCTCTCGCCTTGACTACTGTAACTCTCTATTGTCTGGTTTGCCTGCTTCATCCATTCAGTCCCTTCAGCGCATACAAAACTCTGCTGTCCGACTCGTCCTCAGAAAGAAAAGATCTGAGCACATCACTCCTCTTTTGTAACATCTCCACTGGCTCCCTGTCTCACACCGAATAAAGTACATGATCAGGACTCTATGTTTTAGATGTATTCACAAAACTGCCCCTTCCTATCTCTGCGGCTGCCTTCACCTCTACACTCCATCTCGCTCACTACGATCGGCTTCGGATCCACTCTGTTTACGCATACTCAGATTCAAACACTCCACTGTTGGCCGCCGTTCTTTCTCTGTCTCTGGACCTTGCGATTGGAATGAACTTCTTTTTTCGCTTCGTCAAGTCTCCAAACTCAGCTCTTTCAAGTCTGGCCTTAAAACCCACCTCTTCCCAAAATAGCCTCCCTTGCCTGCCTCTTCCTTGTCTTTAGTTTCTACAGTTTTAGAGTTATGCATGCGTGTGAATGACTGGTGCGAAAGCGCTTTGATTTGTCTCTTCACAAGATTCAGCACTATATAAATACCATTATTATTATTATTATTATTATTATTATTAAACTCTCGTCTTATCAGTGCAGAGGACATTTATGAAGAATGTTTACCTACATGTACACGTACTGTCCGTGTATGTGTCTAGCACCTGGCGACTGTTTCTCTATAATGGAGTTCTGGCGTTTAAGGAAAGATGTGGTCAGGACCTGGACCAGAAACGCCAGTCCCTCAAATAGAGAGACAAGACCCATCATCTGCTGTTGTCTGTCCACACTGCAGTGGTGTCTGTGTGGCTGGCTTTGGGCTGCGTTCTCATCTCCGGTCGTTATAATAATAATAATAATAATAATAATAATAATAATGGGCATTTATGGCACTTAATCTTACCAAAGCCCTAAGCGCTTACAAAAACAAGAATACATATAGGACGAGTTTTCTGGGACGAAACAGCACAGGCATCAAGGGAGAGTCACCACTTCCACCACGATTTTGCCATTCTCTTATCACGCACACAACGGACGCACACGAAGAAGAGACACACAAACTGGAGAGGAATGAAACAGAGATGCCAATCAGGATGTGAAAAGAGTAGTTTTAAGAAAAGAGTTGAAGCATGACAGAGAAACCAAACTGTGGAGGGAAATAGGGAGCTTATTCCACGAGGACGGGGCCTGGAAAGAGAATGAGCGTTGGCCCGTGGTCTTGGTATTGAAGCGCGGGATACGGAGAAGGTGAGTGTCAGTTGAGGAGCGCAACTGTTGCGATGGAGTGTACAGATATCATCTTCATCGTTCGTGATGGAGTTCCGCGTTGATGATGATGATGACGACGACTACGATGACGATGATGATGACGACGACGGTGACTGTCCCGCCCCGACCCCTCTGGGACTGGTCCTACCTTCTCACAAAAAAGGAATCGGGGACAGGGAGAGAAAGCAAGTTTTGTTCCCACACAATTACAAGAAATCTCGACCTCTCTCACCCACCCCTGACTTGCACGAAACAAGTTTAAAATTTCAGCAGCTGCTGCCATGAGTGCAGATTACTAACACGCCAGCACGTGCAAAACAAGAAAATGATACGACATGCAACTCAAGTTGACAAAACCTGTTGGACATACACACAAACAACAACAACAACAACAACAGGCGTACGATGTTCACTGAGTACACATGTCTGCACGCAGGCACATGAAACAGATAAAAACAGCACAAGATCGAAAACGTAATGACGTTTTTATTATCCCGGGAGTTCGTTTATCTGAGGGAGTAACTGCACATTTATCTGGTGGTCTGACACTGCCTGTGAAAAAGGAACTGTCTAAATATATAGAAAAAGTATATGTAGAATATGACAATATTGTTGTTGTGAAAATGTCAGGCGAACTTTTTGCATATGACTCGCCAGTCCTTTTGATAGGTTTGTATTTACCACCGAGTTCATCTGACTACTATCGTGGCATTAATATCAATAATGGGGTTGCAATCTTAGAACAATGTATGATGGACCTCATGGAAGAGTACGGTGATTGCCCATTTTTGTTGATGGGAGATTTCAACTCGCGTACAGGAGGAAAGAACGTATGCACCGACAGCGTCATCCTTGGTATGGACCCGTTAGATGACGGTGATGAAGAAGAGACGACACGAACATCAAAGGACAAAGTTTGTAATGATTTTGGAAAGTATTTGTTAAATCTTTGTAAATGCTTTGATTTATGTATCCTTAACGGTAGTATTGAAGGTGCTGTTGATTTTGGAAACTATACATACATCTCACCGAGTGGGTGTAGCATTGTAGATTACTTTGTTTCCCATACCTTGCTGAAATTATGTAAACAGTTGAACGTATCACCAAGAACTGAGTCTAAGCACATGCCTGTTCAGCTATACTGTGGAAATGTTACTTACGAAACCGGGCAAAATGTGACAGCAAATGTTATAAGAACTGAAAAACTGAGATGGGATCCCGAAAAAGTAAACGACTTCCTTGGTAAATTGTCAGAAGCTGAATTTAAGAACAGCTTGGAAAAAGCCACAAATCTAATCAACACTGATGTTAATGAAGCAGTTAGTTGTGTTAATGAAGCATTGTATAATGCAAGCTCCTGCATGAAAAAAGTAATCACGGTGGGGAGACATAAGACAGACTCTTGGTTTGATTCTGATTGCAAAGACTCAAAACGCGAACTCCGCCGAGATTTGCGTAAGCTGTATAACGTTAAAACAGCATGTAACAAGGCCAGAGCAAGAAGCGGTGGGAGGGAACACCAAGTTGGAGATGGCTATAGCGACAGCAGCATGCAGTTAGATGAGGAAAAAAGAGTAAGGGAACAATACAGTGAAAAGCGAAGGGAATATAAAGAACTGTTAAGGATAAAACGGAAGGCCTACCGTGAAAAAGTTGTGAAATCATTACATGAACATATCAGTAATTCAAAAGAATTTTGGAGCAAGATTAAATCCTTCACAAATAAAGCTACGATAAGTAATTCCATCAGCAAGGACGAATGGTTCCAGCACTTCTCTGAAATATTCCAGTCAGATGTTTGTCAGGAAGCTGTAAATGAAAATACTTTAAATCAGCCAGAAGCTCAACTTGGTGATGAGCATGACCGTTATGATACTGATGTTCTTGAAACAGATATAACTGAAGGCGAAGTATTCACAGCTATTCGTGCTCTGAAAAACGGAAAAGCTGCGGGCCCCGATGACATAATAGGGGAGGTTTTCAAACACGCAGCTCTCGTTATTGTGCCATTTCTGGTTATTCTTTTCAACAAACTGTTCACCTCAGGTATATATCCATCCCAGTGGACAGAAGCTGTTATTCAGCCACTTCACAAGAAAGGTGACAGGAACTCTCCCGACAGTTATAGAGGTATATCCCTTTTGAATGTCTGCAGTAAACTTTATAGTCACATTTTAAATCAGCGACTTAGTAAGTGGAATGAGGAGAACAGTGTTATCAAATCAGGCAGGATTTAGGAAGAAATACAGTACCATTGACCATGTCTTTACTTTGTTTGCATTGACTCAAAAACAACTGTCTTACCATAAGAAATTATACGTCGCATTCATAGATTTTCAAAAAGCTTTTGATTCAGTTGTGCGAATAAACTTGTGGAATGTCCTTAAAAAAGAGGTATACACGGAAAAATGTATAATGCAATAACTAGTATGTATCATGTTGTGAAAGCTAGAGTAAGAGCAGGTGGTGAATTAAGTAATGTTTTCATGTGTCCCACAGGCCTTAAACAGGGTGAAGTGTGCAGTCCTGTCTTATTTCGTTATTTATCAATGAACTAGCATCTGAAATAATTAACAAAGGAAAGCATGGTGTTCAGCTGATACCTGATGTACTAGAAATACTTATTCTAATGTTTGCCGATGATATAATTTTGATATCTGACTCTGTAACTGCAAACCCAACTGAATGTGCTCTATGATACAGCCATGAGTCTTGGCCTGATTGTGAACCTTGATAAGTCTAACGTTGTTGTGTTTAGAAATGGTGGGTACTTATCAGAAAATGAAAAGTGGCTCTATGGAAAAACTAAAATGACAGTCGTGAACATGTATAAGTATCTAGGTGTCATTTTGTCAACAAAACTTACTTTTTCCCATACATTACATGCAGGGCAAAAAAAGGAGTGATTAATATTTTCAGGTTATTCCGATCAATTGATGAAAAATGCCCAGAAATTTTTGTTTTTAACTATTTGATGCGCAAATACAACCAATGCTGAGCTACGGGGCTGAAGTTTGGGGTCTGATTACAAATCTTGATGTAATAGAGAAAGTGCATACATTTGCACTAAAACGGTTCTTGAATGTGAGTGTTAGAACACCAAGTGCAGTGGTTTACGGGGAACTGGGCAGATTCCCCTTGTATATTAATATATACTTGATATGCATCCAGTACTGGCTAAGAATTGTCAGAATGCCAGAACATCGGTTTCCGCTGAAAGCGTACAAAATGTTATTTATCCATCAACAGAATCGGAATACATGGGCCACATCTGTTTGTTTCATGTTATATAAATATGGTTTTCAGGAGGTTTGGGAGAATCAGGGGGTTGGAAATGAAAAGGAATTTCTTATCACATTAAAAAACAGACTGGTAAACGAGTACGTAGGACATTGGTCTCTGCAGCTCTCAGACAGTGAGCGTTTTTCATTATATCATACTTTTAAAAGTAATAATAATAATAATAATGGTACTTGTATAGCGCTAAATCTTGTGCATAAACAAATCAAAGCGCTTTCGCACCAGTCATTCTCACGCAAGCATAACTCTAAAACTGAAAAAAACTAAAAAGACAAGGAAGAGGCAGGGAAGGGAGGCTACTTTGGGAAGAGGTGGGTTTTAAGGCCAGACTTGAAAGAGCTGAGTGTGGAGACTTGACGAAGCGAAAGAGGAAGTTCATTCCAATTGCAAGGTCCAGAGACAGAGAAAGAACGGTGGCCAACAGTCGAGAGTTTGAATCTGGGTATATGTAAGTGGAGTGGATCCGAAGCTGATCGTAGTGAGCGAGATGGAGTGTAGAGGTGAAGGCAGGCACAGAGATAGGAAGGGGCTGATTTGTGAATACATTTGTAGCATAGAGTGCTGATCTTGTACTTTATTCGGTGTGAGACAGGGAGCCAGTGGAGATGTTGCAAAAGAGGAGTGGTGTGCTCAGATCTTTTCTTTCTGAGGACGAGTCGGGCAGCAGAATTTTGTATGCGCTGAAGGGACTGAATGGATGAAGCAGGCAAACCAGAGAATAGAGAGTTACAGTAGTCAAGGCGAGAGAGAATGAGAGAAACGACAAGTCTAGATGTTGCGTCAGTGGACAGATATTTCCGGATGGAACTGATGCGCCGCAGTTGACAGTAGCAGGATTGACATGTCTGATTGATAAATGTTTGCATGGACAGTGTGTTGTCAAGGACAACGCCGAGGTTCCTGACTGAAGTGGACAGAGGGATGGATGTACTGCCAAGTTTGATTGTATTAGTTGTAATGGAAGAGAGTTTTTGTTTAGTTCCTATGATCATTGCTTCAGTTTTGTCCGCGTTCAATTGTAACTTATTTAGAGTCATCCAATTTTGAATATCCAGGAAGCAGTTAGATGTTTCTTGCAAGAGCGACAACAGTTTTTCAGGTGTATCACTCTTCTGGAGTTGAGTGTCATCAGCGTAAGAATGATGACTGACATTATGGCGGTTGATAATTTCAGCGAGAGGAGCAGTGTACAGTGTGAAGAGCACTGGGCCTAAAACAGATCCCTGTGGGACTCCATGTTCAATTTTAACGGGTTCAGACTGGAAATTATCAACAATGACAGACTGGAATCGATCAGTGAGATACGATTTGAACCAGTTTAGAACAGTGCCGTTGATACCAAATGTATAATGAAGACGGGAAAGAAGGATTGAATGGTCTATCGTGTCAAAGGCGGCTGACAAGTCGAGAAGAGTGAGAAGGGAGATCTGTCCTGAGTCGGACGCTAGCAGTAGGTTATTCAGGATGTGGAGGAGAGTGGTTTCGGTGCTGTGGTCAGCACGATAGGCAGACTGAAATGGGTGGATGAGATTGTTGAAACAAAGGTGATTGTTGAGCTGCTTCAGGACGGCTTTTTCAAGGAGTTTGGACAGGAATGGAAGATTAGAAACTGGTCGATAGTAGTCTTGTACTTTCACCATATTTGTTGGAACTGAAACATATTCAAGCCAGAATTAGTTTAGTACGTTTACGACTTGGTGTGTCACAACTCAATACACACAGATTACGTTTTAAACGTAATGTAACAGATAATGAGCTTTCCTGTCCTTTCTGTGATTCTCGAAAGGAAACAGAAGTTCACTTCGTGTTACAATGCCCTCAATATGCTGATCTGAGACAACACTATATCCCCGCCAAGTACTACAATACTCCATCTTTGTTTAATCTAACATTACTTTTTGCGTGTGAAAACAAATTACTGGTCAAGCGCTTGGCTGTGTTCCTTGACAAGGCTTTGAAAGTACGTTCCCAATAGTAAAATGTTTGTTGTTCCTCTGCATGGATTTGTAACCACCCCTATTGACATGGGCCAATGGCATATTCATTAAAACAGTTCAGTGTTCTCACTCTCTCTCTCTCTCTCACTGTGTGTGTGTGTGTGTGTGTGTGTGTGTGTGTGTGTGTGTGTGTGTGTGTTGGTTTTATGTCTGTGTCTGTGTGTTGATTTTGTGCACTCATTTTCTCCAGTACACAGACTACACATCAAAAGGCACAATACAAACATGTGCACATGGAGTGTCTCAGTGCATACATCAAAAGACACAATACGAACATGTGCACATGGAGTGTCTCAGTGCATACATCAAAAGGCACAATACAAACATGTGCACATGGAGTGTCTCAGTAATCTTTGTATCTCGCTCCTTTGCCCGCTCTCAGCCGGTGACAAGCAAAAGGAGAACATTTACTGGTGTGGGCCATAACGTGATCTAAAAACAGCTGCACCGAAAACAGCAACAACAACCCCAAAACACAACAAAAACAACAAACAACCAAAGACCCCTTCCCACAGAAAAAAAAAAAAAAAAAAAACGAAACCAGAAAGAAAAACACAAGGAACAAAATGAACATCCCCAGTGTGTGTGTGTGTGTGTGTGTGTGTGTGTGTGTGTGTGTGTGTGTGTGAGAAACAGAGACAGAGACAGAGAACAAGAAGAACAAGAACAAAACTTTGATCTCAAGGCCTCCGGCCCCTAGAAAGAGGTCGAAAGTACACAGTATGGTGATCACGCAGCGACAACAAAGTGTAAAATACATACTAACTTAAACCTGTAGAACAAAAGTGCTTCTTGTGCATAGTAAATTAATTCTAACTTTCATCATTGTTGTCACAGAATTCCTGTCGTATTTTCAGGCATTAGATATATAAACGCAGAGTTTACGAATACTGTCAACAGGACCATTCTTCAGCAAGTGAACATACGATTGACCTTCAGAGTTCAGATGTTTATGCCGCAGGTTATTGTAAAGGACGATAGAGACACAGAGAAAAACAGAAAGAATGTTATATCTTATTCAAAATGACTTGTCCATGTTTGCTGTGTACTACATGCCATATTAATACAAGAAAGAAAGAAAGATGAAGAAGCAGAACGAGAAGAACCAGCGGCAGAAGAAGAAGAAGAAGAGAAGAGAAGGGAAAGGAAGAAAGACAGAAGGAGGAAGGGAAGGAGAAGTACAACACTCTCTGTCCATGCTGCCAGTCCTCTGTTCACTGTTAAACAAACATGTCCCTTCAGGATCTCTCCGTTCTTCTCTGATGACACAATATCCCGCATCTCCCAACTTAACACAGTGAAACACGGTGGAAGAGCATTCCGTTTTTTTCCCCGCTGTACACACATTGAACTCACCACCTTTTCCTGTTCGCTATCGTTCATCGCTTTCCGCCTTCAGTCTGGAATCAATTCTTTTGAACTTGGCTTTTGTTCAAGACACTCCCCATGCGTTCTTTGTATTCTTTGAATATGTGTTGTTGTTGTTGTTTTCCCCATTCATGAGTGTGTGTGTGTGTGTGTCTGTGTCTGTGTCTGTGTGTGTCTGTCTGTCTGTGCGTGCATACGCACATTAGTTGTGTGCACGTGTGTGCGTGTGTGCATAGGAACTTGCATGAGTATGTGTGTGGGGGGAGATGGGGGGGGGGAGGAGGGTCTGTGTGTGTGTGTGTGTTCGTGTGCCTGTGTCTGTGTGTGCGTGCATGCACGCATTTGTTACGTGCACGAGTGTGTGCATAGGTACGCGCATAAGTGTGTTTGTGTGTGTGTGTGTGTGTGTGTGTGTGTGTGTGTGTGTGTGTGTGCTTGTTTGTTTGTTTCCGTGTGTGAGCGTAGGTACGTGCATGGACATGTATGTGCATGTGTGTGTGTATGTGTGTGTTTGTGTGTGTGTTTGTGTGTGCATTTGTGAGTGTCTGTGTGTGTTGTATGAAAAAAAAAGGTGTACAATGTTTTGTATACCAGTGTGCCTGCTCGCTGTTATGCATGCAGTCGATTTGCTCATATTAATTTCAGTTATTTAGAAATAACATTAAATTGATCATGCATTGTTAATCTACTGAACGCACGCACGCCTGCCCACAAACGCTCGCACTCACACACACCCATTCCGCACGCGTGCTCACTCACACACACACACACACACACACACACACACACACACACACACACACACACACACACTCATCCCGCACGCGTGCTCAGACACAGACACAGACACACACACACACACACACACACACACACACACAGACACACACACATACGCACACGCATACGCACACACACGCGCACACACACACACACACACACAACATAAAGTAAAATAGTATTCCCATATATATTATGAACCGAAAATCCCATGCTCAGCGAAGTCCGACACATTCGAACATTGCAAGACAATACGTTCCAAAAGAGATCATGTCACTGGGTTTGTTACGACTTATTTCTCTTGTGATTTTGATGGCGTGGAACACGTCGACCAGTGGGATCACACAACAGCCACAGAACAACATTAATGATTCAACTACCACAAGTTCACCGTTTGGAGATGATAAACCATGCGTCACAACACCTTCCATACTAGTAGCCAACACACACACAACAATAACGGCTGGTAAAAACTATCCTATGGGCTGTTATTCTCTGCTGAAAGTACCCCATGGAAGCGTTGTCAAATTACAAATAATTAGTTGCTCTGATGCGAAATTGAGCGCCAAGCAGTACAAAGGAGAAAGATTTTTGTATCCAGATATTCTGAAACGCACTATATGCCCTGCATCCAACACTGACATTTTCAGCTGGACAGATAACCTTGTGTTAAGAGTGTATCCACTTTACAGGAAAGGTGTGTTACGTTTCAGGTTTTACGCCGTCAATACATCTGAAACCAACGGCCTAAAAGTAACATTTTTGACTCCATCTCTCGGTAATTACATGTTTCTACTGTTTTCTAGGCGTGTACACTTTAGATGAGCAAGTGATAGGGCTACACACACCTAGTTATGTAAGAATGATTTAGTATTTGTTTGCGCCACTTTGAAAGTTTTCAATGGGGCGTGTTTTGGCACACATGACACCACTCACTGATCCCGCTCCTGAGGACAATCAACACTTCACCACACAGCCAGATGGACCAATCACTGCACTGGAGGGGCCATAGGCCGTCAGTAGACACTTGAAGGGAATCATGACCAACACACTCCAAAATTCTTATTAATGTGTTAAAGTGTACTCCCGCCTGTTTTGTAGCTGAACGAACCACAGACAGACTATAGTCGGTGTGCGTGCGTGAGTGAGAGGGAGAGAGAGAGAGAGAGACAGACAGACAGACAGACAGACAGACAGAGACACAGAGAGAGTGAGAGAGCGTGCGTGTGTTTGAGAGTAAATGTGTGTGTGTGTGGTGTGGTGTGTGTGTGCGTTGTGTGTGTGTGTGTGTCTGTGTGCATACGCGCACGCGCACATGTGCATACGCATTAATATGGGACGAGGAGAAAAGACGAACACAACAGCAATAACAATAGATCATGAACAACCAGCATTGGTTCAATATATTGAATGCGCCTGTCATATTTATTGCAGTCTTACTGTCAGCTTACAAATCATGCACCGCATGCACTGCTTACCGGGTACATACTCAAAGACATTGAAAAAAAAGTTCTGATACTTAGGTTGGTTTGTCAGACTTCTTGCAGGAAGATGACTTGTTGGTATAAAACATTGATTACGTTGTAACTCGGTAATGTCAGCTGTACACACACGACAGGCTTTGAAGTGTTTGGAACAATTGCTTTATTGTGGTGTTGTTTTGCTAGTTGTTTAAACAATAAGGAAAGCGTTTCTCAACGACTCTAAACTGTAAAGTTTATTTCAATTATTTTACGAGAGTATTAAGCTTAAAGTATGATGTGATTTCCAAAATGCACAGACTGTCAAGCTTTGGTAATCAGTTGTAATCAGTCGTGAGGTAGGTTCATTCATTTACCTTGAAACATGTCTCACTATCCTCCATTGCATCCTTTTTGAAAATACATGGAATGCCCTTGTACTTATCATCTTTGATTGATTAAATATATATTTTTCATTATACATGCATTTCCGTAAAGTGATTTGTTTTTTGATGACAAAGAATTCAAGTTTACTTTCTGTCTCTTTCACACACACACACACGCACACACACACCAAAAACACACACACACACCACACACACAACACACAGAAAGACGTTTTTCATTTTTCTGAGGTAGCCGTTTTCTGAATTGTCTGAAGTTTGCAGGCACACCGTGAAACAACTGTGACCAATAGTTTAATGCACGGATTGCCTCTGCTTTTGAAACAGTACTCGAGAGCACAAGAGAAATTGTCATCTCTCTCTCTCCCTCTACTACACACACAAAGACGTCTCTCTCTGATCAGCCGCCATGGCGAAGTGGTAAGCGTCGCGGACAGACGGCTGGGAGGACGCGGGTTCGAATCCCAACGGCGGTGGGGTTTTCGGCCCGTTGGCCAGCTCCTACCCAGAGTTGAGTGTGCTGTGGGCTTAAATGGGGAGACTGGGACCACACAGTCGAGTGTCATCTACTTCAATGAGCCGTCTTTGGGTGTGTTGGTCTAATTACCTGACCAACACCGCAAGTGTCTCTATCTCTCGGCCTGGATAATGCCGGGGACATCATTATGACAGGAAGCGTAGAGTAGAGCCTTGTCACGCAGTCCCAAACCAAAATGGTCTTTAACAGCAACATCGTCATCGCTATCCTCCTCCTCCATCATCATCAATATAAACAGTCTCAAAGTCTGTGGCCTTTTCATACCCTGCTCTCATGGTGACCTCAGTTTCGATACCCCTCCACTTCTGTGCTTGGGTGAGTCCTGTCAATGTCTTCAGTGTCGGCAGATTCATGGGGGCTGTTTTTTGAGGGACGTGGTGGCGGTTTCCACTCTGGAGGGTCGCTCACATCAGTCTGACCTCCGCGACTAAGCCATTATTGTCGTTAGTAGGGGGCTTAGTAGGTGGTGTCCTAGTACGCTAAATCAGATCACCGAAGGCGACTCAGCAGCAGTGCAGGGTCTCCTCTGGTGTGTGGCCTCCTGTGACCTAACTTCGATGGTTCCCTGCGGACTGCCGACACTGGAACTGTGACGGACGAACCCGGCTGTGGACGTGTATGGGGAAATCTAAATGAGCGCGTGGGAGTAATGAAACGGTGCAGAGATGGGGCACAAAAAAAAAAAAAAAAAAAAAAAAAAAAACCTCTCTCTCTTCTCTCTTCACTCTCTCATCTCTCTCTCCTAGCCTCATCGTCTCTCTCGTCTCTCTCTCCATTATACTACATACAACTTAGAGGCAAAAAGCCAATGATAAGAAACGACACACAAAACAGTCAGCGTTACCGTTATGCCTGTATATCAGAATTAAAACACACACCACACACACACACTACACACACACACACACACACACACACACACACACACACACACACCATATATGTACTATTGTATTTCTTTGTATATTTCAGGATGCATTACGATGAAATTCTTAGTAAGGTACATTCGAGGAACAAATGTATGAAATATACTGCCTACCCGAGAACTGATCTATAATTTTACCTTTGTCATTTTGTGTTTACCGAATGAAATACCCAATTTAATAAAAGTGTGTGGTGTGGTGTTGTTGTTGTTGTTGTTGTTGTTGTTTTGGTGTTAAATTTAACTCGATTTGTTTCTCAAGTTGTCCTTAAAAGATAATTTGTTTACTTTAAGGTTTTTTTCATTCACTTCCCCCTGCCCCTTCTTCTTTATCTTCATCATCACACTCTTCATTCCTGATTTCCTTTTTGTTCTGTGGTCAGTGTGGATTTCTTGCGAGGGCATGGTGGGAGATAAACAAGACAGCTTATTCTTTTTACCTTTATTAAAAGATCTGAGTTCCAGTTTCAGTTTTCTCCCCTCACGGTAAATACCTATCGTTTGTTTTTTAACCAACTACAACTGGTCCTTTCATCTTCATCGGAATCACAATGATGGGTGGGATGTATGTGAATTTGTCAGTCAAATACAACTACAGCTGGTTTCTGAAATCATCAATCGGAATCAATGATGGTAGATGAATGTGAATGTTTCTGTCAAATACAACTACAGCTGGTCACCGTCGTCAGAATCATAATTGAGTGTAGATGTCTGTGAATTTTCAGACCAGTTTACACATGGTTCTATAATCATCAATGGAATCACATTTATGTATATGTGGCAATGACCTAATGAGTTGGTGTAAGGGTTGGTTTTGTTTTAATGAATTTTGGATAAGAGGATTAAATACATTAAAGAATAATTTTGGATCTGTGGGGTGGGATCTTATCCTGTTCGCGACGTCACTTTGTAGCAGTGTTGTAAACCCGAGTGGTATATAAAAGGGACGGTACAAAAGAATTAACTGATTTACCGAATCACAAGAGTATGAAGTCAAAGAAGGGATAAAAAGGATCCACACACAGGCCCAGGGACATATAGATGGCCATGTCACAAAATGGTTTTCCTATTGTTTCGTTTTACAATAGTTATAAGGAGCTAAAGAGAAGAAGACAATGCCTGAAAATGACATAAACGACAAAGTATATTCAGTAATACAAAGTGAATAGTAGGCACATGTATAAATATGAACATGATATAAGCAACAAAATAACATAACATAATGCATATATAATACAGGTGTAGAAGACCAAACACTGGACATCAAATGACAATTTCCAATACATTTAAACAGTGGTTGATGCTAAGCATTTTTTGGGAAAGTCATGACAGTAATAAAAATTATTTAAATTATTTGTGTCAGTGATTAAATGAATCGTTACCATGTAGCAAAATACTGGAGTAAGCATATAGAGAGAGCATGATACAAAATTTCAATTCCCAGAATGGATACATCCCGATTTTTTAAAAAACCCCTTTTTAAACATATTTTTTCCAATATTACTTGAAAATCACCACAAAGAATACTACACACATCTTAAAGTACTTAGCACACTGAAATGTGAAGCTATTCCCGGAGTCAGTAAAAAATGTAACAGTACACGATTTTCAGCATGGAAAATCAAAAATAAAAAAACAGATATAGAATAAGTGGCTTTGTAAAATACTGTCAAAAACGGAGAGGCCCCCAAATTTGTCAGTGCCCGTACTTGTTGGAAGAAAAACAGGGTTGACCATTAGGGGTGAATGAACTCCCAAAATATCCTTTGCGAAAAACAAAATGCGAAAAAATGGCCTGTTTCAACTTTAAATCCCTAACCCTTCAGTGGAGAAAAGGGAAAAAGAACGCGTCCCATAGACTGTTCTAGAACAGTGGAAAAACCTCCACGGGAATTTACGTCATTGACTGACGTCCAAAATGAATGAAATGGAACACTGAAAACATAGACGACTGAAAATTTAAACCCCGTCAAGAGCGAACTGTGACGTGTGTCAAAGCAAAAAATGAAAAAGTGAAAAACGACTAAATGGGTCCAACATACTAATTGAACACTGGTTGAAGCTTACATTTAAAAAACAACACATCTAAACAGAGAATTACAGCGGGGATGTTAGGAAGCTGACTGTGTGGATACCTCGTGTGGCTTGAGAGCTGCCCCTCAGAAAGTTCCCAGCAGACGGCAGCAGTTTTGTTAAAATTGGGAACTTGAATCCCTTACGCCACAGGTTACCCCTCTGTAAATGGTTAAAAACACTGTCATGCATTTAAAAAACGCCGTCAGCTTTAAAAGCAGTGCCGTGAGTTCAACTAGGGTTAGCACCCTGACACTTGGCTCTTTGTATGGTTATTTTTTCCGTCAGCTGCATCGGGTTTCAAGATGTGATTGGGAATCACAATGATTTAATTATGTGAAAACCCATCGTCGGTGACGGCAACAAGTCCCCCACTGTTTTAACCCATACAAGCAAACCTTCACTCAACGTCACTGGAACTTTCAACGCAATGAATGCAAAATTTATCATTGTGTTTTTTATTTTTCCTCCCTTTGTTTTTTTTTTTTTTTTTTCACTCCGTCTTCATAACGGTAGTAAAAAAAGGCGGTAAAAACGTTGTTCCATGTGCCCCTGAGGGTTTTTGTTGTGTGTGTGTTGTGTGTTTTGGGAGTTTTCGGGGGGTAGGTGCGTTCACCGGTTAATTAGGGGGGTTTAGCTTTTTATCATCAAATTTTTATTTGTTTAATTTTCAATATTATTTATTTATCTATTCCTTTTAAAAAATTTTTATGATTTTATTTTTTTTATGAGGTTTTTCTTTATTCTATAAAGCAAAATTGAAATTTTTGCAATGAACGAAACGAAATCTTTAAAACTGTTGAGAATATTTTGCTAAACCAATTATTTGAGTCTTTAGTGTGGTTTTTGTCTTACCCTATCAACATCTACTTATTACTTATTTTTTTGGTTGCATTTTTTATGAATGTTCATGTTCTAAAAGTGTTTTGCTTGGTGTTTTAATTTTAATTACTCATAAAAAGACAATCTCTTGTATTCACAGATTATAAGTTGTTCTGTTTTTATTTGGTTTGGTAGATGATCCCACTGTTGTTGTTTTATTCATCAGGGGGTTTGTAAAGATTTTTGGTTTTAATTCAGATGAGTAGTTTTTTAGAGCTATCAACTCTGGAGTAGAGAATCATTATGAACGACAGAAACAAATTTAGTTGTTCAGTGTGAACAAAACATAAATTTTTTTGGTAAAAACAAAGAGTAGTGTTTTTTTTTGTTTTCCTGTAAACAAAACAAGCAGTGGGTGTTGGTTTGTTTTATTATAACAAAAGCAATACAAAAATGTTTGTTTTGTTTTTAAAAAAAAAACAAAAACAAAAATCGCCCAATCTTCGGTCTTCGGGGGGGGTAGGGGAAACTTGGCGTTTATTATTTTGATTATTTCGACCTGTGAATTATCTTTTTTCCTTCCCCGGAAGCATTAGTGTTGAGCACCATCCCTGGCACAAATTTTTCAAGTGAAACCCAAAATTTAACGGTGCATGATCACGTAAAGTTGACATGTTGGTGGCATGTTTTGACGAAGCAAAACTCAAGTGGGAAAAAGGGCTTCAAATGTGTAAGTTCGATTATACATAATAAAATAAATAATATAAAAAATATAAAAAAAAAAAAAAAAAAAAAATTAAATCATCCTTGCGTACATTTTGGTATCAAGGGGTTCTCCTCACGGGGCGTGGGTGTGAGGGCCCGTGTTTTGGTCTGTCCCCTCCCAAGAGCTGATCCCACACCCGATGCCCCAATTCCCCCTGAATTCAAATTTAAGTTTATCACCGTGACAAATCCCGCTCAATCCCCCAGGAAAGAGTGACAGGCAGACAGTTCGAATCACAAAGTTGTTTAGAGCTTCAGACGTCTGGGAGTAGGAGTCAATTGAACGAAGCAAAGTGTTAGTTGTTCGTGTGAAAAAAAAATCAATGCAAATTTTTGAGTTTGAACAACGAGTAGTGGGTTTTGTTTTTGTTCCATGTAAACAAAAGCGAAAAAGGGTGTGTTTGGCTTTGTTTAAGTGAAAAAAAGCAATACAATTTTGTTTTGTTTTTTTTTTAAAAAAACAAAACACACAAATGCCCCAAATTTGGGGCTTTGGTGGGGGAGGGGGGAAAACTTAGGTTTTATTCCTTATTTTTCGACCTTTAATTATTTTTTTCTCCCCTTCTGAAAAAAAAAGAAGAAACACTACAGTACAATTTGACCTTTAAGAGCCTACAATAAAGTCCAGTTTGCGCCCTCATGGAGGCTACAAGGTATGGAGTAAGTTTGACAAAAGCAAAAAATGGATACAGCAGGCTTAGGAAAAAAACCGTCGTCCAGCCCCGGAGATTGGGTGTCTGCACCTTCTAAAATATCCCTGGGGCTTTCCCCAAGGGGTTCCGCTCTTCCTGTCCTCTACAAAAGTTACACGAAGGGGCCCTTTCAGATTAAAAACAATGGAATTGTCGGGTGCTTACCCTTGCGGATGCCCGGGCCGGTTTCAAAAACTTCGAAAAAATGTCAGGAAAGAAAATGAAGCCGTCCAGAAAAAACTAAAAAAATATTGCTCAATGGGCAAAGACACAGGGCTTCCATCAATCCAGCGAAAGCCCAAACGTTGCTGGCACCCCCAAAAAACAAAAAAAACCCCGAGCAAAACCCCCTCCTTCTGTGTCATTCGATGGGAAATTTAAATTGAGAAAAAAAATGAATGCCCATACCAGGAAACCTTTGCAGGATTGACCTTTGAAAACATACGGGAAAAAACTGTTCTCAAAAAGCAAAAAGGGCCCTTTCAGTCTTAAAAGCAAGGGAACCAAAGGGAAAATTTAACAACGCCAACCTCTTCCCCGTATACCCAAAAAACCGCCCCCAGTGTGATCGATACGGGCTTGGGCAAACAAAAAACAAAACCCTCTCAAAAACCCAACCCCCTAAAATTAGAAAGAGTCCAAAAAGAGCTATGAGGTGATCCCTTGGAAAAAAAAAAAGACCCCCCACGAAACCATTTTCGTACCCGTTGACCTTCCCTTTATGCAGGGCCCGAAAACAAGTTAGAACAGTCAAGACCTACTTCAAACATTAGAAAACCCTCAAAACCCACTGCTGACGCCCCGAAAGAACAAAAAGGGAGCCGTCTGGCGAGGAAGATCATTATGGGGCAAGCAGAAACCAATCCACAAATATGCCGACTACAAACCGAAAAAACAAAAAGAATGGGAGAAAAAAACCCCCCCAAAAAAATCAACCTCAATTTTAACAAGCCCCTTTTCAAAAACCCACTCTGGAAGACATTGCGGGAATGGGGCCCAAAGGGGAAAAAATGATGCGGGAAGGGAAGTGCTTAAGAAGAAAATTTAAAAAAGAGGGCACATCAATACAAAAATGGCCCGTCCCAAAACCGTCTGGTGGGGATTCCTGCAAACAAAATGGAAAAAAACAATTTGGGAAGAGAATGTGCCTACAAAGTCACAACCTCCGCCAAAAAATGGGAAATTGAAGCTGTGACCCAAAAAGCCCTCCCGTGGGTTCGCCTCCTCGCCCAAAAACCCAAAAGCCATGTTCTAACCCCACTCAATGAACCTCATACAGAAAAAATTTAAAAAGGAATGGGAACCCGAGTGGGATAACGCAATGCCAAAATTTCAGATTAAAAAAAAAACCCCATGGTCTACTGCCCCGGGCTGCAGGGTTAAGGGAAAAAGAGCGAGCTGACAGACTTTCTGGTAACGCAACACCCAACGGCGGCCACTCTAAAAATCGGAAATTTTCCGAAAAAAATCAAAAATAAACCAAAAAAAACAGTACAAGGCCAACCCAAAAAAACCCCTCGACGCCTCAAAGAAATAGAAAACAGAGGGAGGGAGCGGCCGCGTCCAAAAAGAAAAGGGAAGGACGTGCTTTGCAAATAAAAAAAATATCGGCATCATTTCCAAACCCCCATTGGGCAAAAATTTCTTCAAAAAACGGGGAAAAGAGTCTTGTGGGCCTTTTTCCAAATACAATAACCGAACAACCACTAGACCCCGTTTTTTTGGCATCAAATCTTTTTCCCATCCCTCTTGCGGCCCTAGTGGCGGGGTGTGTGTTTGTTGATGTGGGGCTTTTCTTTTTAGTGCGTTTGTGAATGCGCGAGAGTAAAGTGTACACAAGGTCAGGAGAGATATTGACGTTGTGTGTGTGTGTGTGGGGGGGTGGGGGTCGGGTGGGAGGTGGGGTAAGGGATGGGGAAGTGATGTATATGCCTACACTGTGGGAGCAACAGGATATTGGGAAAGTTTATATATATATATATAATATATTATAAATTATATTATATATTTTATATATTTTTTTGTTGAAAAGGGGGTGGGGGTTGGGGGTGGGAGATATGGGGGGTATGTGTTTTTGCTTGGACAATAGTGTTTATTCTGTGAGTGGGTTTGGTTTTTGTGTGTGTGTGCCGTGGAAAACTGCGATACAGACTAAAATGAGTGTGGGAGGAGGGTAGAGGGGGCAAAGGGAAAAGTGTGGTGTGTGTGTGTGTGGGGTTTTGGGGTGTGTGGGGTTTGGAGCTCAGTACGTTTATATGTATTTTTACTTGCTTTCATTTTGTGCTTGTACAATAAGGTTCATCTCTTTAGAGTTGGTTTGTTGTGTGTGGTGTCCTGGAACTGCGAAACTTTGACTAGAAATTTATTGTGGGGGAAAGGGGGGTAGAGGAGGGGCACGGTAAAAGCGTGTGGTTTTTGGGGTGTGTGTGTGGTGTGGTGTTGGAGCTCTGTACGTTTATATGTATTTACTGTGCTTTCATATATGTGAAAACTGCATGTTTGGTTCTCTCTTTTCATGTTGGGTTTGTGTGAATGTGTTTTCATATTTTACTTTATTCGCTTTTTTTTTTCACCATTGTTTCTTTTTATTTTTTTATGTTTTTTTATTTTCTTTTTTTTAGTATTACTAATATTATTTACTACCTTTTTTTTTTTATAATTATTATTTTTTTTTTTATTTTTTGCAAGCTTATCTAAAATTATTTTTTCCCCCCGTTTTTTTGTTTTTTTTTTGTTGTTGTTGTTTTTTTTGGGGGTTTTTTTTTTTGGTTTTTTTTTTTTTTTTCAAAGGCCCCCCACTAAACGCGTTGGGTTACCGGGGGTCAGGGGACCCGTTGGGAGATGTGGTGTAGCGATTGGGTTTTGTCCGAACGCAGTACGCCCCCCTTGAGTACTGAAACTGAAACTGAAACTTGTGGAAACATTACGTGTTGGACATATCACCCGACATATTGCAAAAGTGAACGCCCAAAATTCACCCCTTCAAGTGGAAAGCGTTAAACGAAGACGAAAGAACGCAACTTAAACGGGCGTGACCACGCAAATTTGCTGTTGGGGGAAGTTTGACAGAGACCCAAAACCCCAAAACGGGGAATGGACTTCAAATGTGTACGTTTTGATTAAAAAAAATATATATTAAAAAAAATTAAAAAAAAAAAAAAAGAAAAAAAAAAAAAATCCTTGCGTATCATTTTGGGTATCGATGTTTCCCTCCCCCGCCGCAGTTTTGGGGTGAGGCTCGGTGGTTCTGCCTATCATCTCTACCCCCCAGCTATCTCCAAACAGATACCCCAAATTCCCCCTGAATTCAATGAATTCTATCACCTGGACAAAATCCCCAATCACAGAAAAGGTGCAGGCAGCACAGTTTTTAATCACAAAATGTTGCGGGAAGCTGTGATGGACAATCCAGGTGGAAAGGATGTTGAAGGAAGCGGGGAGGATTTGGGATGCCGTGCTGGGACAATGTTTCTGCTTGATTCCATCAGGGATCCACTGAAGGTGTCCCCGGAAAAAAATCAAGGTGTTTGGGGTTCAGCGGAAACGAACGTTGACCAAAACATTGTTGTTCAACTGGGGTTCGGAAAGGACTTCATTAGAGACCCCCATTGACCTCTGCCCCCCAGAAAAAAACTGTTGGGGAAAAAAAAAAAGCAACGGTCTATGGCCATCATGTTCGGTCGGACCCTGGGGGGGGGAAATTTTTTTTGATGTGACCTCACGGCAAAAAACTGTTCCGAACAAGGAGCACAAATTTTGGGCCATGTTTTTTCTGACAAACTCGCTGTCACAGAATCTGAATTATCCAGCGAAAAGCATTTCATCTTGCAAATTTTTTCTGGGTCATTTTACCCCTGGTTTAAGCTGAATGTAGCTTTGCCCCAACTTCAAACTGCATTGGACCTTTCCTTATTTTTTTATATATTAAATGAAATTTTTTACAGTCATGACTCTTTTTCTTTACGATTTTTTAAAATGTTTGTTTTTTTGATGTGTGTTCAGGATTTTTGTGAAATCACCGATGTAAGCATTGGAGTTTAGACGAAGAAATTTTATTTCATGAAATATTGATGGCCACGGTTTTTTGCACGTAATAAAAGGAATTCCCCAAAGGGATTTCATGAAATTACGGGGCTTTCAATCCTCGTAAACCACACACAAAAACCCCCCCACACCCCCACCACACACAACACGCAATATATAAAAATAATTATAAAAATATAAAAATATATATATATATATATTTTAAAATATATATAATTTTTTAATTTAGAGAGTGAAGACGAGAGAAGGGGGGAGAATTTGATTATTATATTTTGGTGGTTTTCAGGTTTCATAGAAGCCCCCGGGATAGAAAAAGGCACTTTAAAAAAAGTTTGTAACCGGGGTTTCCGGCCCCCGGTAAATGCTGTTTTTAGCGCACGGGGAAATTTGGGGCGTTGATGGCCTTTTTTCCCCCTTATCAAGGTTCTTTGGAACGACTTGGCACAAAGGCAGATTTATCAATCTTTCCCCCCCCGTCTTTTTCAGGGGATGGCGGGGGGCCAGATACACCGGAACAGAACAACGCCCGTGTCATGTTGTCCCCTGTTTAATACTACACATTGTTATTTTTCGCTTTTTCCCTTCCCCGCAGAGCAGACCCAGCGGTGGGCTTTGTTGGGCTTCGTCGTTTGGAACGCTCCAGGCTGAATGGCCCGACGTACCCGACCCTTCCCCTGTGACGAAGCACAGGTGCCGCTGGGGGGGATGAAAATCCATTGCTTTTACTTAAGACTCGGGAGTAGACAGAGTAATGATGCATTTGTGTTGTGTTATTTGTCTGTTTTCTGTCCACTGTCTGTTGGGGGAAAATAAGTAATCACGAAAAGCCTTGATCAATAACATTTTTGGGGGTCTTCCCTCCAGGTTCTTATTTGAATGATTGACACCCAACCTGACATGATTTTTTAAAAACCCCTTTAAAAGGGGGAAATTTTTAAATTCCAGAGGGTTTGTGTTGGGGCTTCTACGACAGAACCCCCATAAAAAAAAATTTGATATATGAAAAAAAATTTCCAAACTTATGTTATTTCAAATTAAACTTTTAATTTGGGAAAAGTTACATTATCACCCTTTTCTTTTAAAATTTTTTTCCCCATCCCATTCTTTTCAAAATTCCCAGTATGGAAAAGTCGAAAAAACTGGGGGGAAGTAAACAAAAGACTCTTTTTTTGGAGAAAGGCGTCCAACTTTTCAGCCCAAAAGGGGTTTTGTGTTTCATGACTGTGTTTGGGGAATCATAAGTGGAAAAAAGAAAATTTTAAAAAAAATTGTGATTTTTTAACAGTAATGGAAGGCAAATTTAAAGAGAAGTGAGTCATCGTAAAACGGCCCAAAACCCCCGGAAAGGGGTTTAGAGGCACAGTGATGACCCCCCTGACTATCCCGGCCTTTTCGTCCCGTGAGTAAAAATCAGCTTTTGGCCAAAAAGCCCACGGGGGAAAAAGGCTAGAAGGGGAAAAGGGGGGGAGGGGGGTGGGAGAAAAAGGGGGAGAGGCGGGGAGGAAAGGGGGGGGAGGGGGGAAAGAAAAAAAAGGGGAAAGAGAAAAAAGGGGTTTTAAAAACGGAGGGCGGGGGTGGTGAGGGCGCGGGTTCCACTCTGCCGGTCCGAGGGTTTAAAACTACAAGGACCCCAAGGGTCAACTTTTTCAACAGCCCCCCAAGTACACCCCTCGGGCCCTTTCCCAAAAACTCACGGGCCGGTGGCAGAACCACCATGGCAAACCTAAACAGAAAAAAAATAATCCCCCCTTTTGGGGTTCCTCACTTGGGAGACACACTCCCAATTTTTTTATAAATTTTTCTTTGTCTGTAAGTTTTTGTAGATCCATCAAAAACCTTCATTTAAAATCGTCGCATCAAAAAAGATTCATGACGGGGGACAGCATTTTTTTTGATATATATCATTTTAACGTGTTGCAGATTTTCATTTTAAAGGAGGTTGCTTTATTTACAAAAAAAGAACGAAAAGAAATCTGGAAAAACCCAAAAAGATATTTTAAAAAAAAGGGGCCGGGCCACTGGCTAGCTTTGATTCTATCCAAACGGGGGAAACATGATCTAAACCTTTTGTAAAAATGGGTGAAAGTCAAGCCAGAAAGGGGAGGATATGGAAAACCATTGAAAATCCTGAAGACCTCAGAAAAACACAATTTTAAAAAATGTAAGTCTGTAAAACAGTGCTTTTGCTTTAATTGCTATCCAAATGGAAAAAAAGGCAGCCAAAAAAACCACTGCCTTTAATGCAATGGAAAACCATCGTAGACAATTTTTTTTAAAATGTTTGAGTTTTGAAGGTGGGGGGAAAGGGAAGAGAGAGGGGAGGAGAGAGAGAAAAATTTATTTGGGGGACAGTGTTTTTAAAAGGGAAAAGAAATTATATTGGGGAATTGGAAGAAAAATGAGTGTGGAAAATTTAAACGTCCCGGGAAATAAAGTCGTGAAATTTCCAAACTTTTTTGAAAAAAAACATAAAAACCTGCGTTTTTAACCTTAGGCCGTAAACCCTCTGTCCCTTCCCCGACAGTCCCAGGTCTCATTTGTTTTTTCTGGTTTCTTTTTGTGTGGCTTGTAGAAACACGAAAGGGGACAAAAACAAGCCCCCCTCTTCCCACCGCTCTGTGTTTTTAAAACCTCTCCAAACCCGGGCCCCATAAATTTAAAAACACACCCTAATAGGTAACATCGCCGTTCTCAGGGGAAACAATTGCTCCCAAACTCAAGACTGTTAGAAAATAAACATTCTTTTCCCACAAATCATGTTCGGGCAAACAAAAGACAAAAAAGGCCAATAAATGGGGTGGGAATCCGGGAGGGGGAAACCGGGTGAAAGGGTTTTCCAAACAAAACCACTTCCCAAGGGGAAATTTAAAATACCGACCCCTAAGAAAATGAAAAAAAAACAGAAAAACCCCCCCACAAAACTCCCCTCCATTCAAAAGAGGCTTCCGCCCCCCAAAATTAGCCCTCCAAAAGGAAAAATAAACTTACTTGATAAACAAACCCAAAGGGTGTTTTTTTTTTGGGGTGTGTGGTTGTGTTTTTTGTAAAGCACGAAACATGTTTTTCATTTTTCCCAAATTTATTTAAACCTTTTCCCTTTTTGTTAAAACCCGGGCTTTTTCTTTTCTTCCCTGGGGGGTTTTTTTTTAAAATCTTTCCACCCCCTTGGTTTTTTTACAGTACGCAAACCCACGTGGCGATGGGGTGGTGGTTCAGTTTGTGAAAAAATTTTCATTTTTCCCTTCGGAAAACAAAGGTTTCCCGGACCCTTTTTTCCTCAGCAATGTTTAACGTTCTAAAAAAACAAGCAGCCCAAAAACGTTTCCAGGGTCCCCAAAAGGGGGTTTTTTTTAAAAAGGTACTAAATTAAAAACAAAAATCGATAAAGAAAATCATAATATAATACAGAACAAAATTCACAGGGAAAAAGGGAAAAAAGGGTCCCTGGGGGCAGTATTATATGGAAATAATAATTTCCCCAACAAAAAGGAATTTTGGGGTATTTTGGGGCCAAAAAAGAAAAGCAACATTAAATGCTTTGGTTGCATACTTTGACAAGATTCTCTCTCTCTCTCCTTCTCTCTGTCTCTCTCTCTCTCCCTTCTTTCCTCTCCCCTCTCTTTTCCCCTCTCTCCTCTTCTCTAAATCAAAAACAGCACAGTAAAAACACACACCCCAACACCACAACCCACCCCAACACACACCACAACAAAACACAAAACCCCCACACACACACACACACAGGGCACGCACACCCACACAAAAATATATAAAATATAAAAATATATTTTATAATTAAATGTGTTGTTTTGTGGGGTTGTGTGTGGTGTGTGTTGAAATTTTTAAAATAGATTTTTGTTTTTAAAAATTTTTTTGTTTTGCTCTCCCCCCGGGGAAAAGGCGCGTCGCCCTACTGCAGACCCCACCCTTTTTTTGGGGTTTTTTTTTCCCGGGGAAAGCGTTTTTTTCTTTTTCCAAATTTGGAATGGTTTTTTCCCTAAAACATTTTCCAGGAAAAAACCCCTTTTTTTCCTTTGGGTTTTTTTTACGGCCTAAGAGGGAAAGGGAAGGGGAATGATGGGGGAGAGAAAAAAAAGGGGAAAACAATGAGCAAAAAAAAGGGGGAAAGGCAATAAACAGACAGTCTTTTGTTTTTTTTTGCTGACATCATTTAAAACCCTTCTGATTCTTTCATTCCCCAATCGTCTGCCCGGTGCAATATCGGTGTATGTGTGGGGCATATCCTTTTCTCTGAAATAAATATATAAATAATTATATATAAAAAATAAATATCTATATAAAAATATATTTATAGAGAGAAAGAAAAGGGGATATAAATATATATTAAAAATAGATAGATAGATGATGTTTAGATAATGGGGGGGAGGCTCTGAAAGTTTCTAAATAAGTTTTAAAATGTTTGAAAAAACAATAAAAGCAAGCAAAACCATATTTCCTTAGATCCCTTACTCTTTCAACACCTTTAAACACTAAAACCACAAACGAAATACATTTACCATAAAGTGGGGCATAAACATAGGGAGACAAAAGACAGCCCTTTTGTTGATCTTTTTTAAAACCCCTTGGAAAACATTTTTTCTTCTTTCTCTCCCCTTAATGTCTCTCTGTCCTCTGTCCCGTGTGAAGGTTTAGGTGTATGGTGGGGGCGTCTGTGTTGATTTGTGATACGACTGTTTGTTAATCTTTTTAATGCAAGCTACATAAGGTAAATTTAGGGTCGAGTAATGCCTTACCCTGCAAAAAAGGGCCCCCCTCCCCAAACCCAAAGGCCCCCCCCAACATCAAAGTCAGACTGGACACCAACGGGACACACAGCCACCCGTCCCTCTCCTGACCTGCCCCTCCGGCCACGGGGAAAACACGTGCCCCTTGGGCCTTTGTGACCTTGACATTTCCTGTGCATCCGAAACTGAAGAGAAAGAAACAGACTTACCGAAAACAGCGATGTGTCAGGGTCATTGGGGGACGCGGGACGACCCCCTTATTTTCAGGGGTGAGGTAAAGCGGTGATCACGTGCCCAACAGTTTTGGGGGTGTGACGGGCGTCAGGACTGTTTTTGACGACAGTGAAAATCGTTCTGGCCATTTTCCCGCCTTTTTTGGCACGGGAAAAACCTTTGACTGTGCCCGGGGGCCCAGGGGGTTTTTTCTTTTGGGGCTACCCTCTTTATCTGTTCTTTTCTGTCTGGGTGTCTTTTTTCCCAAACATGTGTGTGTGTTTGGGGGGGGGTGATTGGGGTTGTGGGGGGGGGGTTTTTTTTGTTTCTCTTTTTAAATGCTGATTTTAACTCAAAAAATCTTTCCCAAAAATTTTTTAAAAAAGCTTTTCGACCACGTAAAAACTGATTTGCGTATAATCCGAAATGGGGGCATTGAAAAGGGTAGAAAATTTTGGAAAAAATCCATCTTTTTTGCTAAAAAACTTTGCTTGAATTTTTGAAAAGCCAAAAACCCAAATGATTTTTGGCTATTGAGAACTGGGAAATACCCAAAATTTTTTTTTTAAACGATTGAAAGTGGGGGGATTTAAATTGTTTCAGATTAAAAGGGATGGAAAAAAAATAGGTTCCCTTTGCAAAACATTTTAAAGATTTTTAAAATTTAAAAATGATGTAAAACAAGGGGGAAAACCCAAACGTACAAAATGTTTGAAATACGAACGGGTTTGCATTTGGGGATAATGGGGGCGTTAAAATTAATATTTTGGTTTTCCCTTAAAAATGTTTCAAGAAACAGATTTAAAGGATTATTGGGGGGCGATTGGCATAACCAATCCAAAAAAAAGAAGTTTTTTTTTTAAAATACATAATTTTTAAAGCCCTGGAAATAAAGTGGAGCCTTATTTTTTAAATCAAAAATTTTCGAAAAGTGCTTTTAACAAAATTTTCAAAATTTGGTGTATCAGATATTCCCTCCATCTAACAGATAAAAGGGAAAAAAAGTTCAAAAAAGGGGGTTTAAATTTTTCCCTTTAATTTAAAAAATTTCAGCTGAAAAAACAAATCTTTTTTTTTGTTCATTTCCTATTTACAAAAGGGAGAAAAAAAATTTGATCAATGTCTTTTTAGTTTTAATTTTTCCCTCAGGGTTTCCCCAGAAATTCAATTTTTCTTGACAACTTGATTTTATTTGTCTAAAAAGGGCACTGGGGGCCCTCTGTAATTTTAAAATTTTGGGAAATGTAAATTTTTTTTCGTGTTATTTTTTTTTTGTTTTCATTTGTTTAGAATGAAATCCCCAAAATTAAAAAATTCTTATCCGATTATGAAATAACCCCCCTTCAGACGGGGGGTTTGGGGCCCTTTAACAAAAAACCTTAAGTAGCTCTTTCCTTTTTTTCGATTTTAATTTGGGGGTATGATTATTGCCTTTTAAAATGCTATAAGGGGGGGGTTAATTTTTTTTTGTTTATTTTTTCCTTTTTTAAATTTCTTTGGATCGGGCACACACGTGCGAAACACTGCACAAACAAAACACACCGACGAAATGCACAAAAACCCGGCCCCCACCCCCAAACACATGGGGGCGCAAGCTACACACCCCCCAAAAACAAAACAGTTGTTTCATTCTATCTTATAATGAAATTTACTGTCTCACCTAAATTTTTTTTCTTTTTAAACCGATTTAACGGTGTTGCAGGGTGACCCTTGAAGGGTGTGACAGAAAAACGTTTTTCTTTGAAAATTTGGGCTGAGGGGCATACAAGTGAGTCGAAAGATAATTTTTGTTTTGATTAAAAGCAGACAAAAAAGTATTTTGAACTGAATTGAATAAAAAAATTCGCCATTTCCCTTCTCTCTTTCTTATGGGCCGAAAAACCGAGGGGAAATTCAAGGGGGAAATTTATAACAAAAATTTAATCCCCCTGAACAGGGTTTTTAAAACGAGCTCGTCGCCTAAAAAATTAAAAATTTGCTTAAAAATCTTTTTAACGTGGGCAAACAAAAATGGAATAGATTTAAAAGATGAATAAACGATGTTTCGGGCCAGTAAAATTAATACTTTATTTACTAAATGTTACAAAAGAGTTTTAATTAATTATGGGTAACAAAAACACAATTTTTCCGCTCAGCCAATACTTACCGAAAATGCGCCCCACTGGCAGAGCCTTAAGGCTGCCCTGGCGAAGGGGAAAAAAGATGTAAGCGGAGTGACGTCAGACTTTCCCGGGCGCGGATAAGGGGGAAAACCCCGCCTGCGGTAGCTTGTGTGTGGGGCATTTTTGGAGCAAGCATAGCGCGTTTTGGTTTCACACGTAAATATTTTGGGGTTTTGTTTTGTTTTTTTGTTTTTTTTTTGTTTTTTTTTTGTTTTTTTTTTTTTTCGAACTGACTATGTTTTCTTGTTCTTAAATTGCCACTTTTCACTTGTTTTTTTTTTTAAATAATGTTTTTTCAGTGCTTTAATCTTCAACAAAATTGCGATATACATCAACGCAAGACACGAAATATAAAAGAAAAAGGGCAATTTCAAAAACGATGAAAAGGACAATTACAACCTTTTCAACTTTGACGTATCCCCCAAACCACCGTCAATTTTGACAGACCCGGGAAAATTTCCCTTTTTAATTTCCCCTTCCGGGAAAAACAAAACCCAAGTGTCCAAAAACCCTCACTTCCAGGCCGGTAAAGGGTAACTCCCCTGCCCCCTACCCCAGGTGTAATGGCATAAAGGGACTTATGGGACACGAGGTTTAAGCGGGTTTGACAAATTCACAGGGAAGGCTTGTACCGATGTCGGGGGAAAGGACCAAGAAATATGTCTAAAAGGGGTTTGACCCCCTTTCTTTTAAGGTTTTGGCCCTCAGTTTCCCCCAACCAGGACAAAGAAAATGTGGGGTTTTTGGAAACCTTCTTGTCCTATGGGTGTGCCCTTGTTATGGACCGTTTTTTAAACCTAAACCGGGCCTTGTTTTTCACCTGACATTTTCCCCAAAATGGGGTTTTATCTGGAAAGGCCCGGGGCCCGGGGACTAAAACCTTGGATGCCATCAAAATCAGAAAATCCGGGTTTTTTCTCAGGGTGCGGAGAAAGGTGGCGGAGAAACCCCGGTGTATTTTTCGGCCAAATTTTTTTCATGCGGGATATCACGAAAATTTTTAATGCCCCAAAAAATTTTCATTTTAAATAATTTTTTCGAAATTACAAAACCCTTTAAAAGAATTGAATTATTTGGTAACCCATTGTCTTTTGGAAAAACTGTTTACAGAAAAAGGGCACAGACTGATTCCTTGTTTTGCTGAATCTTTCTCAAATTTCCCATAAACTTTTCTAATTTTCTTTGTTTTTTTCAAAATCCCTTTCCCTTTATATTGAAATTATAGTTTTTTTCCCACAGGGGGGCCCCCGGTCTCTTAAAGGAAGAAAATTGTTCGGGAACCTGAAAGATTTGGACCCTGCGAGGTTGCCCTGTGTCTGATTTAAATCATGACTTTTTCAAAGGAATGTTAATTTCCCAACAGCTGTTTGCTAAAACTTCAAGCTTTGCTTTCCCGCCTTTAAAAACCCTGAAAAATTTTCTGGAATATGCAATCCCCGGTTTTGAAACGAATTACCTCTTGTGATAATCTACTGAAATCGGTTTTCCCAAAATTTGCGATTGTCATTTTTAAACAGGGCTGCTTTTTTTTGGGAAAAATACTGCAGCATTGTGATCGCATTTTGGACCTTATAAATTAAAAAGTAAATTTGGGTTATGCGTGTTTGTTTTTTCACCTGGTGTGCCCGGGACTTTTCAGGGATTTTTACCTGTTGAAAAAATTGGGAAAGGGGGCTGACCGTGTATATCTGGTACTTACCTGGGGAAAAGAATTTTAAGGAAGGGAAGCACAGCATGTCTCTTTTCAGACTTTTCCCCCCTGTTGCTTGTGAAGAAACTCTTTCCTCATTTCCTCATCCCCCCTGGATCGCTTTCTGGTAAAATGCGTTTTCCCCTTTCAGCGTTTTCGTTTAGCCCAACATCACCCTCACGTGGCCCCCACTGTCTGTTTGGGACGGGGGGTTTGACCCCGGGCCCTCAACCCCTTTCCCCCCCGTAAAAATCCCACTGCAGTTCTAAAGTCAGACAGGCATCTGAATTCCTCTCCCTTTCCCCAAGAACTGACTTTCCCTGGCAAACACATTCTTTTCAGTATTAGGTTGTTTTAAACTAAACTTTTTTTTCCTGGGCATTCCCAAAAGGGCCCGGCCCCTCTGAAAATTCTGGTCATTAACCCAAATTTCCAGGGCCAGAAAAAAGAATAAAAACAGCAAGGTTTGACATTGGGATAAAAAGACAGAACCTTTCAAAAAGGGGCCAAACCATTGCTCGTCGCCTTCTTTATTCCCCATGCCCAATTTTCTGTTTTGGGTTTCCCCCCAATTGGGGTCTGCGGACCCCCTGGCAAAGCTGGATGTCCCTGTTCCAGGAGAAAACAAAAACGGGCAAGGGCCTTTTTTCCCCGTTTTTTGCCATGAAAATTCACTTTTAAACCCTTTCCCCTAAAACTACACAATTGGCTAAAAAAACTAAAAAAAGGAGGAATTCAAACTAAAAAAATTTTAAATTTCCTGCACAAGCCCAAAAAGGACATGTCTTTTTTTTAAATCGTTAAATTAAAAAAGGTTTGGCCATAAAAAAAATGAAATTTTCCCAAAAAATTTTCCTTTTTTTTAAATTTTTTTTACATTTTGTGTGTGGGGTGGGTGTGGGTTTTTGTGTGTGTGTGTAAAAAAAACGACAAACAAACAGACAGAGAGTGAAAAGAAACCCGGAAAGAGAAAAAGAGAGAGAAAAAAAAAATACGAATATCCATTCAAAGGGAAAAAACGTTGCCCCCCTAACTGAAAAATACATGATTTTTTAACAAAAAACCCAAAAAAAGGGGTCTTTCTTTCGACAAAAAAACAGTGAGAGAAAAAAAGGGGGCGGGGGCGGGGGGGGGAGTTTCGGGGGGGGGGGGGGGGGGGTGGGGGGGGGGGCGAAGGATAAAGAGTGTAAGAGAAAAGCTCTATATCTTGTGTTCGTTTTTTTTTTATCAAAAAAGGGGATAAACTAAAATAAAAACAAAAGAAAGAAAGAAAGTTAAAAAAAAGGGAAAAAAAAATGTAAAGAAAAATCAGAATGATTTTTTTTTTAGGAAAAAAAAAAAAAAAAAAATTTTCGGGTCGATAAACAAGAGTGGAAACGCATTGAAAAGGAAGGTGTTTCCCAAAGCGCAAAGTTAAAGGCAAATTTTTCTACAAACCCTGTGAAATTTGGACAACATTTTCGTGGTTTTCCCCTTCCTTTGACAGAATCCTTGGGTGACCCTGCTTTAAAAGAACTCTCTCCCCCTCTCTCACTCTCTTCCTCCCTCCTCCTCTCTCTCTCTCTCTCTTTTCTCTGTGTCCTTCTGTCTTTCTTCCCGTCCCCTGTCCTCTCTCCCCTTTCTGTCTGTCCCTTTTTCCCGTCTCCTCTCCGTATCTTTTCTCTCTTTTTTCCCTCCCCTTTTTCCCCCCCGGGCCTTTCTTTCGCTTTTTATCAATCTTCTATCTATCACCTATCTAAAAATCAAACTAACTAAACTGTCTGTCCGGTTTTGACTACTTCAAAACTAAACTATTTTAAAAATGTATCGTCGTCTTTTGGGCTGTTGGGCTGCCTATTTTCTGTCTATCCCGTCTGCCCACCCGTCTATCTCTCTATCTCTCCGGGCTGTCATCTATCTATCGGGGTTTAAATTAAAAATTCTGGGGCTGGGCTTGGGCTTTTCGGGGGGCCCGGGCTTGGGGCCCAATTTGCTGGGGGTTAAAACCGGGGGTCTGGGGGGGGGCAACCGGGGGGGCCCATTTCTCTCTCTGTTTCTGTCTAAACCCTTTTTAAACGATCGTCTGCGTGTCGTCCCCTCTGTCTATCTGTCTTCCCAACTCATCTATCTATCTATCTATTATATCTATCTAAATAATCTTCTGTCCCGTTCGGGCTTTTCCCCATTTGTCTGTCCCAAACTGTCCATTTTCTCTCTCTTTGTCTGGGCCCATCAAACATCACCAATCATCTATCGGCTTTTTATTTTGGGGTGTCCTTTTTGTCCCGCCTGTTTTTTCTGTCTATCTAACCCATCTGTTTTTTCTCTCAACCCCCTCGCCCCCCTCTTTTCTCCTCTTTTTAAAACTCTCATCCCCGCTCTTTCTCCCCCCCCCTCCCTCTCTCCCATCAACCTCTCTTTCTCTCTCGTCCCCTCTTTCCCCCTCTTCCACCCTCTCCACTCTCTCTCCGTACTGAAAGGGACTGGTGGAACATACATGGAGCAAAGATACATGATCCGAAGATGGACAGCTATGGGAATGCAAACAACACGCATTCATGAACATACAGAGGGAAACAGTAGAAACGCTTATCGGTGAGTGATTTTTCAACACCCCCTTCCCCCCCCCCCTCCCCTCCCCCTCTTTCCCTCTTTCTCTTTCTGTTTGCCAGAGCTCCGGATTAAGAGCAAAACAAAACAGAAAGGAATTGCATATTGTGCTCTCAGTCATATTTCGTTTCGATTTCGAACCTCTGTCTCTCCGTCACACTCCTCTAACTCATATGACAGGGGGCATCCATCAGTGACACATCCAGTGAAACAGACAAGGTGCAACTGACGGGGCGCAATGGTTAAAGCATTGGACTTTCAGTCCGAGGGTCCCGGGTTCGAATCTCGGTAACGGCGCCTGGTGGGTAAAGGATGGATATTTTTCCGATCTCTCAGGTCAAAATATATGCAGACCTGCTAGTGCCTGAACCCTCTTCGTGTGTATACGCACGCAGAAGATCAAATACGCACGTTAAAGATCCTGTAATCCATGTCAGCGTTCGGTGGGTTATGGAAACAAGAGCATACCCAGCATGCACCCCACCGAAAACGGTGTATACCTGCCTACATGGCGGGATAAATATACGAAACGGTCATACACGTAGACTGTTAACTGTTACAGGTTTGTATGAGTGTGTATGTGTACGTGCCTCAAATATGATTGAATGACACAGCCGTCAGTCGGCTCTACCCAGGTAGGCAGCCTGTTGTGTAAATGACCCAGTGTTTGTAAAGCGCTTAGAGCTTGGTCTCCGACCGAGGATAGACGCTATATAAGGATCCATATCAATCAATCAATCAATCAAAAAGTGGAAGACAACCAAACACACAGACAAAACGGTACATGTGGAGTGATGGCCTAGAGGTAACGCCTTCCGCCTCGGAAGCGAGAGAATCTGAGCGCGCTGACTCGAATCTCGGCTCAGCGCCGATATTTTCTCCCCCTCCACTAGACCTTGAGTGGTGGTCTGGGCGTTAGGCATTCCGATGAGACGATTAACCGAGATCCCGTGTGCAGCATGCATTTAGCGCACGTAAAAGAACCGATGGCAACAAAAGGGTTGTTCCTGGCAAAAAATTCTGAAGGAAAATCCACTTCAAAAGGAAAAACAAATAAAACTGCACGCAGGAAAGAATACAAAAAAATGGGTGGCGCTGTAGTGTAGCGACACGCTCTCCCTGGGGAGAGCAGCCCGAATTTAACACAGAGAAATCTGTTGTGATAAAAAGAAATACAAATACAAATGTAGGGTAAATGTATCCATCCATTCCATTAATTTCCACTCTGATTGGGATAACGCACCCCATCCCGTCTCTCTCTCTCTCTCTCTCTCTCTCTCTCTCTCTCTCTCTCTCTCTCTCTCTCTCTCACCATGTGTCTCTGTTTCTGTCTGTCTGTATTTATCTGTCGGTCTTTAGGGAGGAAGGTGATAAACCGAGGTCCCGTGTGTAGCACGCACTTGGCGAACTGAAAAAGAAGCCATTTGTCCTGTGGCAAAATTCATGAGAAGATATCCACGCTGATAGGTACACAAATATATATGCGTTGGGTTATGCCGCTGTCATGTCAGACAACTGCTCAGCAGATGAGATTTGTCTGGACGAAGTGACACCTCCTTGACAAACGTGAAACTGTTTGTCTGTCTGTCTGTCTGTGCCTCTTCCACTCATCTTAACGTGTTTCATTAACTCATTTCAGTTTCAACTTGTTTGCAGTTTCAAATGTGTACAGCAACATTCTGATGGAAATATATCTGAATCTCGTTTCACGAAAGACCACTTATTTTCAGGTGACAGTTCTTTTTTTCTTTCCTGCTCCAGTATAGAAGCTGTTTAAAGTATCTGATCTTTCGGTGAATGTGATTAACATTATGATGAAGAGCCGTCTGCAGTATCATGTATTTATCATGGAAATAAATCAACATCATTATGAATAATAACCTGCAGTCGCGTGGCAAAAAATATATCAACAGTGTTCGAAATATTCAGTGTGTGTTTTGTTAGCAAAAGTGATGTACAAACAAGTAATTATCTTTTCCTTTTTGGATTAGAAAACATAAAGTTTCAACAAAAAAGCGATTTTTTTTTATGGCTTTGAATAAATATACCTGTGAAACAAGCTTTGGTGAAGCTGAGATGATATGTCAACACTGCTTTTCACTTCAGCGGGCAAGACAGAAAAGACAACCGATTTGTCATGTGGCTTGCAAAGAACATGAAATGTGTCTGATTTCCCAGTGTCTTCTCTGAATCGTGATTGCAAATTTCCAATAATAATAATAGCTATGATGATGATACTACGACTGTTATATACTACTACTTATGATGTCAACGAAGAAACAACTATTACAACGATGATAATTATAATTAACAAAACAAGAAAAGCAACAACAACAAAAACTTCCGTACTACTGCTACTACCAGTTCTCTTCTTCTTCTTCTTCTCCTTTCTTCTTCTTCTTCTTCTTCTCCTTCTTCTTCTTCTCCCCACTGCTGACTCCAACAAATGAACACATTCTTACGAATACAGCCCCATACTGAATTGGATTTTTATTTATTTATTTATTGTTGATAATTGCCGTTACATAGATCTTTAATGTGACCAAGCGCTATGTTTGCTCCAATATTTGCCTCACGCCCAAGCTGTGCTAGCTTGCCTCACGCACAAGCTGTATTAGCAGACGACGTTTTTCCCTCCTTACCCGCGCACAGAATATGTGACGTCACTCTGCTTACATCATTTTGTCCTCGCCAGACACCTGCTCACAGCTCGCCCAATGTCGCATCGCGGTACGTCATTGGCTGAGAGCAAACTTGTGTTTCTGTTCCACAGTATTTAATTAATAGCTCTTTTGTCAGATCAGTAAACTACTAGTATTATATACTGGCAGAATCGTCGCGATTCCATCTTTAAATCTATTCCATTTATGTTTGCCTACGTTAAACTGATTTAACGCAGTTTGTAATTTTCAGCGATGAGCTCGTTAAAACTGACCCTGTTCAGGTGACTTAAATTAAGATTATAAATTCATCTTAAATAACCAACACTTAATTTTATACTCATTATAAAGTAGGTGTTGAGCTCTTTCTTTTGCAACATATCCGACGTAAATCGGTTCAGGAATCATTTAGAAATCTGTCACTGAACACCGTTAAACAAACACAATTGTCATCAGATTCTCCGTGATTAGTGACGATCTGGTTTGCAGCCCACGTGATTGTCTTTGTAGTTCGCCTAATTTGTATAAATTGGCCGAGCGGGTGATGAGTGGTCATTCTGGGCTGCGGCCTGGGGTGCTTCTGATGCATTATCGGGTGGAGGAGTTCCACACCTGGCCTGGGGATGGGGTGGTATTATAAACCATACCTCATCATCAGAGTCTGTGTCAGAGTCTTGTGGAGATGGAACTGGAGGTTGCTGTTTGGGCTGGTCTGGCTCCCAGTCTGTGATGGGTTCAGTTGCCGGCAGCAGGTGTTTTCTGTTGATGACCTTTTCGGGGCCACCCGCCAATGGCACCACGGAGTAGACATGTAGGTGTCCATAGGGGCGGTTAGTCACCTGGTGGAGGTCTGGCTGCCAGAAGTCCTGTATCTTGTTGCGGCCCAGGACTCGGTTCCTTACGTAGACGTAGTCCCCAACGTGTAGATCATGGGCCGTGCTGTGTTGCCTGTTGAAATTGACACGTTGCAGGGCTGCCTGTTGCAGTTGGTGTAGTGCCCTCTGGTGTGCCACCTGGAGTCGCTGTCGGTGCTGCCTCACCCAGTCCACAGCTCCTGTGGCTGTCGGTTCAGGGCGCCCTAGAAGATCGTCTACCGGGAGCCTGGGTTCCTGTCCAAACAAAAGAAAGTGTGGGGAAAACCCCGTGGAGGCATGAGGCGTGTTGTTGTACGCCTGCACAACCTCCGGCAGATGTATGGGCCAGCGTCTCTTCTGCTCCGGTGGTAGGGTGCGCAGCAGATCATGGAGGGATCGGTTGAACCGCTCACACTGGGCGTTACCCTGGGGATGGTATGGCGTTGTTCTGGTCTTCTTGACGCCATAGATGCGGCACAGCTCCTTGACCAGTTTGGACTCAAAGTCACGGCCTTGGTCGCTGTGGATTAGTGACGATCTGATCGCAAGCACACGTGACGGACTTTGTGGTCCGCTAAACTTGCATAAATTGGCACAGTGAATGATGAGTGGTCATTTCATACCTGGTCAGTCATCTGACCAGAGCCTGCTCTCTCTCTTGCTGTGTCGCAGGCAGTGTGTCGTGCGTGTCCCCACAACGGCTGACACTTCGCTACGTATCGCTGTAAGTACTAGTGTGTAGAATGTGTTGATTTGTAAATTGTATTATTCGACACAGTACTTGTGTTCATATGAGTTTGTTCAGTTATTGCTTTGACATGTTAGTCACAGCTCGGCTATGATTGATCTAAATAATTGCCATGTCGTCATATGCTCCGAGCAGTGTTCCATTTGATTCTTAACGTCACAGTCAGTGACGTCTCTGGACACTAATAGTTTGTTCCAGAATATTCTAGTGGGTGCATATGATGCGTTCTTTCTCATTTGCTATCACTGATGGTTACAGTGTTTCACTGATTCTCAGTACTCTAAGATGTGTGTAGTATTCTGCTGTTGTGATTACAAAATAGTGTTGGATTAAAACCAGTTATTGGTTAAAGCCACCTGGTATGTATCAGTCTGTTAACTGTAATTTAGTTATCATGCTCTCTCCTATACAGCTTACTCCAGTATAGTGCAACATGATAAACTGATTCATTTGAGTCACTTTGACACAGTATAAGCTATAACTAATCTATACTGTCAGTGTACTTTCACCAAGTCAGCATCACTTCAATCACTTTAACTGCACTATTCAAATGTATTAGGAATATTATTTGATGTCAGCATTTGGTCTTCACACATTTGCATTATGTTGTTGCGTATCCCAAACCCGAGTGAATAGTCTTTCCATGTGATATGTATACATGCGCTTTATTATTCACTTGTGCTGACATGTTGTGCTAATGACATTTGTTTGTGTCATTCCAGGCACTGTCTTCTCTTTATATCTTTTCGTTTTATCTTCTCTTAGTTCTTAGTCTTCTCCTAGTTGTCTTCTCATTATTTCTTCTTCTTAGTCTTCTTCTTTTAGAATATTGTAAATAAAACAATAGAAAAACCCATTTGTGACTGGCCTCTATATGTTCCTGGCCTGTGCGTGGGATCTTGTCTATCCTTTCATTCAATCAATCATTTAGGTTAGTTCTTTTGTGCCGTACCCCTTGAATTACCACTCGGTACATGGCTACATTAAGAACTGTTGATTCCATTGCTCTAGTTTATCCTTTTTTTTCTCTACATCTCCCTTTAACCACTATCTCGAACCCGAAATCTATCTATCTATCTATCTATCTATCTATACATGGGTGTGTGTGTGTGTGTGTGTGTGTGTGTGTGTGTTTGTGTCCCCTACTTTCTCTCTCTTGCTCTCTTTCTCTGTCACACACACACACACGCTCACACACACCACACACACACACACACACACACACGCACACACACACACACACACACACACACACACACACACACACTTTCTCTCTCTCTCTCTCTCTCTCTCTCTCTCTCTCACTATCTCCCTCTCTCTCACTCTCGCTCTCTTTCCCTCTGTCTGTCTCTCTCATGTATCTCTATGCATTACACATGAATAAACGTGCGCACACTCGCGCGTGGATTTGTTTGTTTATGTATTTGCTTGTGTGTGTGTGTACGTGTGTGTGTGTGTGTGTGTGTGTGTGTGTGTGTGTTTGTGGTCGCACGCGTGCAACTCTCTGTCTTGGAGCATTAGAAACAGTTTGGGATTTGAAAATAGCATAGTCGTGGCCAAATATTTGAAAGAAAAAAAACAAGTCATTTATCTTATTAAACCATGTCCTGAGGCAGTTTGTGATCCATCATCTGTTTGTCTGCACGCCTTCTAAGCTTCTTTGTCACACGCTGTTTTTACACGGTTGTCACTTTTCCTTTTCCTCATTGTTGTGTTTCAGACAACACCACCTTGATAAAACCCAGGCTTGTGCCCACTGTCTGTCAGTTGGTTACTCCCACGCCGCTCATTTAGATTCCCCCATACACGGCCACACCCGGGTTCGTCCGTCGCAGTTCCAGCGTCGGCAGTCCACAGGGAACCATCGATGTTAGGTCGGCAGGAGGCCACACACCAGAGGAGACCCAGCACTGCTGCTGAGTCACTTCGGTGGTGTTCAGTGGTGCCTGTTCTGTTTTAACCTACTTAGGACACCACCTACTAAGCCCCCTACTAACGACAATAATGGCTTAGTCGCGGAGCCAGACTGAGTGAGCGTTCCTCCCAGTGTGGAGACCGCCACCACGTCCCTCATACAACAGCCCCCCATGAATCTGCCGACACTGACGACATTGACAGGACTCACCCCAAGCACGGAAGTGGAGGGGTATCGAAACTGAGGTTACCATGAGAGCAGGGTATGAAAGGCCACAGACTTTGAGACTATTTTGTTTATATTGATGACGATGAAGGAGGAGGAGGATGGCGATGATGATCACGATGTTGCTATGGAGGTCCATTTTGGTTTGGGACTGCATGACAAGGTTGTACTCTACGCTTCCTGTCATAATGATATCCCGGCGTTAACCAGGCCCGAGAGATACAGACACTTGCAGTGTTGGTCAGGTAATTAGAGCAACACACCCAAAGACGCATCCTTAAAGTGGATGACACTCGACTGTGTGGTCCCAGTTTCCCCATTTAAGCCCACAGCACACTCAACTCTGGGTAAGAGCCGGCCACGGGCCGAAAAACCCACCTCCACTGGGATTCGAACCCGTCTCCTCCCAGCCGTCAGTCCGCGACGCTAACCATTTCGCCACGGCAGCTGGTTTTATTTGTATTGTTATTTACTATTATTTTTTCTTACTTTACTTTTTTTTTTATTACTTTTTTATTTTATTTTATTTTTTTCTAAATTTTTATTGATTTTTAAACATTATTATTATTATTATTATATTTTATTGTTATTTGTTTTATTTTTATTTTTTAAATTTTTTTTCTTTTTTTTTTTCCTGAAGTCCTGACTAAGCGCGTTGGGTTACGCTGTTGGTCAGGCATATGTTTGGCAGATGTGGTGTAGCGTATATGGATTTGACCGAACGCAGTGACGCCTCCTTGAGCTACTGATACTGATACTGAAGGCACTGTCCGGGACAGGCCACTACCACTGATCTACAATTAGATGGATTGCTATCTGGCCAGGAAAGCTGAAGCCAACTGGACGCCATACTGAGACTCGTATCCGGCTGTCAGTTCGTTGAGAAGTTGGCAGCTAACTGGACGGTAGCCGTGTATCTTTGATGAAATCGTGTTATGCCTGCCCCCACGACATGCCAAATGTGTCTTGATTGATATCTGCCAATGATTTATTTCCCGAAGTTATTACAGGAAAACAGTGCAGTGACATGCAGCGCAAACTTGCTGTGGAGGCACACACAGGAATGCCAGCTTAACTAACGCCGCGAGAAAGTGAAAGCTTGCCGTGAAACAGTCATCGTAGCTAGCTGAGTGCTCAGCTACATATATGAAGTTACCACTTCGCACAGTACTGACACGAGTAGCAAAATGGCTGATTGAATACTTCCGCTGGCTTCAGTAAGCAAAGGGGCTCAAAGGAGGCATGCGCTATTCTTAGTGAAGTGGGCCACTACCAGTTCAGTAGTGGGGTGACCATCCCCAACCAGGCGGATCCTCAGGTGGCGGATAGATGGGCGGCCCTCAGATATGAGGGTTAACTATGATATTCGTAGCCCTGGACCAACTGGCGATGTTCCTATCAGGACTGAGTAGTAGGTGGTACTGTTGCACTCATTGAGATAGCCCATGTGTCCTATGACGGGTTCATTATACGATCAAGAGGCACACTATAACCTCCAGCCCCGCGCTGGGATCCTCGGAGAAACAATCCCCTCTGTGCTCACAGGGCAGGTCTTTGAGCCATGAGCTAAGGGTGAGGCAACCCCGACGGAAACCCCGAGTGCTGAAGACGGAGGATGGGCCGCACGGCGCACTCTAAAATACCCCACAGTACCACCCATCAACGCCAATCACAATGTCAGACAGCTACAACATGGATGGCGCTCGCCCATTGAGGTCCCTCCAGGGTGAGGTAGATCCAGTCTTTGAACAATAGCCGAGTGGTTAAAAGGTTGGTCTTTCAATCTGAGGGTCCCGGGCTCGAATTTTGATGACGGCGCCTGGTGGGCAAAAGGTGGAGATTTTTCCGATCTCACGGGTCAACATATGTGCAGACCAGCTAGTGCCTAAACCCCCTTCGTGTGTATACGTACGCAGAAGATCAAATGCGCACGTTAAAGATCCTGTAATCCGTGTCAGCGTTCGGAGGGTTAAGGAAACAAGAACATACCCAGTATGCACCCCCCACCGCCCCACCCCCGATAATGGAGTATGGCTGCCATGGCGAGATAAATAAGACAAAACGGACATACACGCAAAATGTTGCATGCTTGTCTGAGTTTGTATGTGTGCGTGCCTGAAATCTGACTGAATTACACAGGAAACGAATGATGAGCGCCCAGTGGCAGCCGTCAGTCGGCTCTACCCAGGTAGACAGCCTGTTGTGCAAATGACCCCGTGTTTGAAAAGCGCTTAGAGCTTGATCTCCGACCGAGGATAGGCGCTATGTAAGTGTCCATATCAATCAATCAGTCAATCAAAAAATCTCAACGGAGTCCTCACACACCGACTGGAGGTGACTCCGGTCCATCCTGTCACACCATGGGACGGCAGAAGACTAAGGCACCATGGCAAAATCGGTTTGGTTTGGACACCTGATCCAGTGTTCACCAGTGATCAGGGTTCGAGGCCCCGTTTCGGCATGGTGCTGTGTCCTCAGAAACGCGCTTCACTCCGGTTTCCCTCACTCCACCCAGGTGTGAATGGCTACCCGTTTTCCTCACCCCACCCAGGTGTGAATGGCTACCCGTTTTCCTCACTCCACCCAGGTGTGAATGGGTACCCGTTTTCCTCACTCCACCCAGGTGTGAATAGGTACCCGTTTCCCTCACTCCACCCAGGTGTGAATGGCTACCCGTTTTCGTCATTCCACCCAGGTGTGAATGGCTACCCGTTTCCCTCACTCCACCCAGGTGTGAATGGCTACCCATTTTCCTCACTCCACCCAGGTGTGAATGGCTACCTACCCGTTTTCCTCACTCCACCCAGGTGTGAAAGGGTACCCGTTTTTCGATGGGGAAGGTTTAAAGTGGCGGGAAGAGAGGACTAGGCCCCGCCTTCCTGTGCTATGCCCAGCCCCAGACACAGTGGATGGAATCTCACTGTCCTGATGACCGTGAAACGCTATGGGGCCTTTATCCTTTAAGAAGAAGAAGACTTTCTCCTTTTGAGAGAAACTACATCGGGTGCGGCAAAACAATCGTAGACAAGAACTGAGCACAAAAGCATTAAACGTAACTTAATTAGAAAATAAGCAATAAACATATTAGACAGTCATATAAAAAAAAAAAGTATTGCATATATTCACTTAAAATGTTGTAATTTACCTCTATTCTAAACATGTTGAAAGACACCAAGGCTGACATTGCATGTCTTATACGGCACATTACTTCTGCACATTGGCTTAGCCTCTATTCTAAACATGTTGAAAGACAAGGCTGACATTGCATGTCTTATACTGCACATTACTTCTGCACATTGGCTTGATACCGTTATTTTATTTTTATTTTTATTTTTTTCAGAGAATGAAAAAAAAGTACAAACTGTTATGCACATACTTACACACACACACACACACACACACACACACACACACACACTCACACACACACATTTCTTGACTTTTGTAACGCAAGAGATGATTGGTTGGTTCGTTCCTGTGCAATTATAACAAGTCAGAACGTACACAGAAGGTGAGTGAAAGAAAAGTTAAGGGGATGAAAAGGAGAGAGAGAGAGAGAGAGGGGGGGGGAGAGAGAGGGGGAGAGAGGGAGAAGAGAGAGAGAGAGAAAGAGAGGGGGGAGAGAGAGAGAGAGAGAGAGAGAGAGAGAGATGGGTGTAGGGGAAGAGTTTTCAAAAGAAAGACAAAAAGAATCAAAACAACCGTCCCCAACAACAACAACAACAACAAAAACCAGCGACAACAAAAAACAACAACCAAACAACAACAACCGAATGGATAAATATGTTCTCCTTCAATAGGTAAACAAGTTGATGGTTTTGTCCCTCCCAGAAATCGTGTGAACAGAATCCAGTCCATTTGATTCTATTCATAATCAGTTCATTTCTCTCCATTGAGAATGTCGTGAAAATGTGAGAGGATTTGAGGGGGTATGAGGGATGTGTGTGTATTTCTGAACTTGTCGTGAATGCCTGGGATAAAGATTCAAAACGGGCAAAAAACATTTTTAATTATGTGAAGAAAAAACGATCGTTCAACTGCATGAATAAAGGATAGACTCGTGGAGCTCACACGCCAACCCTCATGCACGCACGCACGTACACACACACACACACACAGACATACACCCGCGCGAGCATACACACACTTGCTCTCTCTTTAACTCTAACTCTCTCTCTCTCTCTCTCCCAAAGACAGATTGGAAGAACATGCCATGCTTAAAACCTTAATCCTTGGACAAAAAGCATCTTGAATTTTGAGCTATCTCTGCCTCTGTCTCTGTCTCTCTGTCTGTCTCTCTGTCTCTGTCTGTCTGTCTCTCTCTCTCTCTCCCTCTCTCTATCGCCTGCCACCCCCTCACAGTTTCGTTTTGAACCCTTTCACCGCCAGTCAATTTACAGTACAAAATTCCCTTTTGGTATAAACACAGAAAAGACAGTGGCTAAGAATAGCTGGGGATTCCCCCTGCGAAAAATAGAAAATATGGCCTGTCCTACCACCGAATATTAAGAGCAGTAGTTTCATGGATAACAGACCAATGAATGGTCACCTTTCAGTGATAGGGTTCCTCTACCACGCTTGTGCATAAATACCAGATGTGTAACATGAATCCAGTCAGCAGAAGATTCAGCTGGAGGTTTGGCGAAGTGGAAACGCATCCGCTTAGGAAGTTAGAGAAAGCGAGCGCACTGGTTCGAATCCCCCATACACCAGTATTTTCTCCCTCTCCACCAGACCTTGAGTGAATGTCTGGAAGCTAGTCATTCTGGTGAGACGATAAAGCGAGGTCCCGTGTCTAGCATGCAACAGAAGGGTTGTCCCTGGCAAGATTTGATACAAAACTCTCCTCCTTTATAGGAAAACAAATACACTTAAAGGCGGATAAAATACCAAACAAAATGGGTGGTGCTGTCACTGTAGTGAGAGAGCAGCCCGAATTTCACACAGACAAATGTGTTGCGAGATATGAGTGATGAGTGATAAAATGCAATGCAAATACCGGTCCTCTCCGCTGCTGCATCATTCAACATCACAACATCAACCTTATAACACACACACACACGCACACACACACACAGAGGGGGAAAAAAAATCAGGGAAGATATACAAAATAACAAAGAAAAGTGAGACAACCAAATAATGCCATTGCACAGAGAAACCACGTGCACGTGCATGTTCCACACACCTACTTCACGTGTCAGATGTCTTTGCCCAGACATGTAGAGACATATTGTCCTGCTGAAAACAGAACAAAAAATCTATGGCAACATGCTCGATCCAATAATCAATTTTTTTTTTTTTTTTTTTTTTTTTTTTTTTCGATATACAACTCAATACAATCTACGGAGAAACATTAACATCAGAAGTTGAGGAGGATGTTCACAGGGAGTTGTTTATCTTTCTATAGAGTTTTAAGGAGATCAGTAGCAGATATTATATACTTGTGATAGTCAGTCGTGTCCGACTATGACCATCAAAACAGCAGAGGAGGCAACTGCTGTTCCGACTATTTGGGCTAAAATTTGATTATAGTGGAGAGTGTCTTGCCCAAGTACATCCCCACTCTCTCGGCCAAGAGGGTTTTCGGATAGTCGGCGTTGGGATGGTTCCCAAAGGCCAACTAGCCAACAATTCTGCAGCACTAAGAGCCAGTGCAATTTTGCCTCCTAGTTTGAGAGTCATAGTCCTTCACAAAAGACTAAGCTGTAAATGGTTTCCCATTGATTGGAGAAACCATTGATAATACAGCTCTCAATTTGCTGTTGGCCCAAATGTAAACTGATGTCAGTCTGTGATATAAGCCGAGTGTTGGGCTAGATATAGTTCTGAATTAAACTGGAATAGTTTTGTTTTGTTTTGGTTTCGTGGCTGTCTGTGCGTGTGACATTTCTTTGCTTGACTTTCACTTTTCTCTGGTTTACGTGTTGCTTGACTGTCTCAACTTTCTCTGGTTTACGTGTTGCTTGACTGTCTCAACTTTCTCTGGTTTACGTGTTGTTTGACTGTCTCACCTTTCTCTGGTTTACGTGTTGTTTGACTGTCTCACTTTTCTCTGGTTTACGTGTTGTTTGACTGTCTCACTTTTCTCTGGTTTACGTGTTGCTTGACTGTCTCACTTTTCTCTGGTTTACGTGTTGTTTGACTGTCTCACTTTTCTCTGGTTTACGTGTTGCTTGACTGTCTCACTTTTCTCTGGTTTACGTGTTGCTTGACTGTCTCACTTTTCTCTGGTTTACGTGTTGCTTGACTGTCTCACTTTTCTCTGGTTTACGTGTTGCTTGACTGTCTCACTTTTCTCTGGTTTACGTGTTGCTTGACTGTCTCACCTTTCTCTGGTTTACGTGTCTCCTTCTCTCCTCCTCTTCTCCTCCTCTTCTCCTCCTCTCTACCACCTTCACTCCTCCCACTCTCTCTCTATATTTCGTGTGTGTGTGTGTGTGTGTGTGTGTGTGTGTGTGTGTGTGTAATACCACACTTCACAACACCACACCAAACAATACACAACACGATACAACTCACAACCCATAAGGGGCTGCCCATGTACCCCCACACCTTCCCAGGCCAGCTAACGCCCCGACGACACAAACACACAGAAAAGTTCAGCTCAGTGCTTTGCCTTAATCACTCAAAATAAGTCCATGAAGTGAATCCAAAGCTTACGGAATGAACTCCCTTGCGAACACCCGGGTTCGTCCGTCACAGTTCCAGCGTCGGCAGTCCACAGGGAACCATCGATGTTAGGTCGCCAGGAGGCCACACACCAGAGGAGATACCTGCACTGCTGCTGAGTCACTTCGGTGAAAAAAAAATAAAACAAAATAAAACAAAATAAAATAAATGAAATAAAAAAAAGTAACAGAAAAAAACGATATGGAGAGAAGGGAATGAAGAAGAGAGAAAGAGAGAGAGAAAGACAGGGGGTAAGAAGTGGACAGAGAAGGAGAGGAAGAATAAGGAGGATGAGAATGATTCTCACCAACACACGGACAACGAGCGCCACGAGCCGTGACAATAACACAGTAAATATAACACAATACAATACAACGTCATACAACACAATACCATGTAGTACCACACAATACAACATCATACAATACAATGCAATGCAATACTACGTCATACAATGTAATACAACATCATACAATACAGTACAATACACCATACAATATAGCATCATACAATACAATACAACACCATACAATGTAACATCATACAATACAATACAACACCATACAATACAACATCATACAATACAATCCAATACCATATAGTGCAATACAATACAATACTACATCATACAATGCAATGCAATACAATACTACATCATACAATACAATACAACACAACACCATACAATACAATACACCATACAATACAGCATCATACAATACAATGCAATACAACACCATATAATGTAACATCATACAATACAATAGAATATAACACCATACAATATAACATCATACAATGCAATACAATACAACACCATCCCATATAACATCATACAATATAACATCATACAATGCAATACAATACAACACCATCCAATATAACATCATACAACATAACATCATACCATACAATACAATACAACACCATACAAGACCACCAATGTAACATCATATATTATAATACAATACAATACAACGCCATACAATACAACACAATACAATGCAACATCATACAATACAACACCGACAACACAATACCATACAATACAATACAACGCCATACAATACAACATTATACAATTCATTACAATGCAATACAACATCATACATTACAACATCATACAATATAGGATCATACAATACAATGCAGTACAATCCAACACCATACAATATAACATCATACAATACAATATAATACAACACCATACAATATAGCATAATACAATACAATACATCATAAATGCAACATAATACAACACCATACAATATAGCATAATACAATACAATACAACATCATACAATGCAATGCAATACAATACAATACAATGCAAACAATACAATACAATACAATTGACTGCACAACTCCTCACTAAAAAAAAGAAAAAAAAAGTCACCTGTGCTGGGCAGGCAAACAGGCTAATGTCGAAGTTTTCCCTTGCAACACCTGTGGGAAGTGCTGCGCATCCAGAATCGGCCTCTTCTCCAATATGAGGACACACACCGACAGATAAGCCTGCCTGCCTACTCATCCGTCGGACTGACGGGAGACTCCATCATCACAATACAATAAAATACAATACAACACAACATCTCCTGGCGGCTATAGTGCCATAGGTCACGGAGAGGATTGAAGTGAATAAAAACTAACTAAGAATCAATTTTACAGAATGGGGTATGAGGGATACTGAAAGAAAAGTGCAGTGTGCCCGCAGACCAGCGGGTATTGCCCCCCCCGCCCCCCCTCCCCCCTTCCCCTCTCCCCCCCCCTCCCCCGTCTGTCTGTCTGTCTCTCTCCTTCTCTCTCCCTGCCCCTCTGTCTCTGTCTCTCCCTCCCTCCCCCCTCTCTCTCCCCCTCTCTCTCCCTCCCTCCCCCCTCTCTCTGTGTCTCTCTCTGTCTCTCTGTCTGTGTCTATTTGTCTGTGTCTCTGTCTGTGTCTCTGTCTCTATGTCTGTCTGTATGTATGTCTCTCTCTCTATCTATCTATCTATATATATATATATGTTTCTCAAACTCTCTTTCTTTCTCTGTCGCTCTCTCTCTCATCGTTTTCAAGTTTAGAGTTATAGATGCGTGCGAATAACTGGTGTGAAAGCGCTTTAATTTGTCTCTGCACAAGATTCAGCGCCATATAAATACTAAGTAATACTGTTATTTTTTTATGATTGTTGTTATTTTCTTTATTTCGCTTTTCGTCTGGTTTCGTTTCGTTTAATTTTGTCTTTCTTTCTTCCATCCTTTCTTTCTGTTTTTCTTTCTTCCATCCTTTCTGTCTTTCTTTCTTCCATCCTTTCTGTCTTTCTTTCTTCCATTCTTTCTGTCTTCCTTTCTTCTATCCTTTCTGTCTGTCTTTCTTTCTTCCATCCTTTCTTTCCTTCCTTCTGCCATCCTTTCTGTCTTTATTCTACCCTTTCTTTCTTTCTTTCTTCCCCCCTTTCTTTTTTTTCTTCTATCCTTTCTTTCTTTCTTCTATCCTTTCTGTCTTTCTTTCATTATTTCTTTCCTCCATCATTTCTGTCTTTCTTTCTTTCTTCAATCCTTTCTGTCTTTTTTTCTTTCTCTTCAATCATTTCTGTCTTTCTTCACTTCTTCCATCCTTTCTTTCTTTAATTCTTCTATCATTTATGTCTTTCTTTCTTCCACCCTTTCTGTCTTTCTTTCCTTCCTCCACCCTTTCTTTCTTTCTTTCCCCCATCCTTTCTGTCTTTCTTTCTTTCTTCCATCCTTTCTTTCTTTCTTTCTTCCATCCTTTCTTTCTTTCTGTCTTTCTTTCTTTCTTTCATCCTTTCTTTCTTTCTTTCTTCCATCCTTTCTTTCTTTCTTTCTTTCTTTCTTCTATCCTTTCTGTCTTTCTGTCTTTCTTCCATCCTGTCTTTCTTTCTTTCTTCCATCCTTTCTTTATTTCTTTCTTTCTTTAATGCTTTCTGTCTTTATTTCTTTCTTCCACCCTATTTCTTTCCTTATTCCACCCTTTCTTTCTTTAATCCTTTCTGTCTTTCTTTCTTTCCTCCATCCTTTCTTTCTTTCTTTCTTTTCTTTCTTTCTTCAATCCTTTCTGTCTTTGTTTCTTTCTTCCACCCTAATTCTTTCCTTCTTCCACCCTTTCTTTCTTTCTTCCAATCTTTCTGTCTTTCTTTCCTTCTTCCATCCTTTCTTTCTTTCTTCCATCCTTGCTTTCTTTCTTTCCTTCTTTCATCCTTTCTGTTTTTCCTTCTTCCATCCTTTCTGTCTTTCTTTCTTCTATCCTTTCCGTCTCTCTTTCCTTCCTTCTTTCTTTTTTCTTTCTCTCTTTCTTTCTTTCTTTCTTTCTTTCTTCTATCCGTTCTTTCCTTGCTAGCTTCTCTCTTCTTTCCTTCATCCAGTTCATTCTATTCCTCCTTTCACTGCTTCCTTCACATACACTGTCTTCTGTTCCCGACGCCTTTTTTTGTTTTCACACTGACTTTTTTTTCTTCTTTTTTTATTCTGTCTAGCATTCTTTCTTCCCTTTCTTTCTGTTTTCTTTCCCCTGAACTCTTTATTTTCCACTTTTCGTTCTTGCTTCCCTCTGTCCTTCCTTTTTTTTTTTTCCCCCGTTGTTTTCTCTTCCTTCATGCCGCTTCCTTTTCTGTTGGTCCAGACGGTCATTAAAGCAGAATCTACAACACAGTACCCAAAGTCTTTCTTTGCCCCATTTGCCTAGTATCCACTTTGATTACAGCACTGTACACACATACCTCATTTTCCAGTCTTCCCAAATCGACTGCAGGGTGGCGGAAAAAAAGGAAAGAATAAAAATGAATTTTCTCAGCCTTTGGGATTTTGTAGAATGTTGGTTTTTGGTGTGTGTGTGTGTGTGTGTGTGTGTGTGTGTGTGTCTGTGTGTGTGTGTGTGTGTGACAGACAGACAGACAGACAGACAGACAGAGCGTGAACTTGTTACATGGCGATTCGTAAAAAAAACGAGCAACGAATATTCACAGACACACAGACATCCCCGCCCCCACCCATCAACACACACACACACACACACACACACACACACCCGACCACCCACCCACAAGGAAAATAAGATGATTACAAGGGAATGCTGAACGGACGTGTTAATACGTTT
>NC_134890.1:3615909-3628409 GCF_041734735.1 Babylonia areolata
TCAGAACTCAGAACTGTTTTAATGTAAGGCCACCGACCTGTATACATATGAATGCACGTGTTGTACACACACGTATATGAAAACCAAACCATGAGTTGGATGAACAACAAAATGTTAGACAGAATAAACTGATAATATAACAAAACTAAATTAGTAAGGGTAATTCAGAAACATATGTTTCATCTAAGACTGAGCGGTTTCTGCTTTCTGTTTTAACGCATAGGAAATAAACATTGCTACATCTCTTGACACAATGCTGTTGGCATTTTGAAGTACGTGGGATAATATGGGAATCCTTAGATTTTGTATGTGCGTGGATAAGTATTTCTTTCTCAGAATATCGTATAGTGGACAAATTGCCAGTACATGATTTTCGACTTCGTACCCTCCACAAAAAGTACAGTTTTTCGGGTTATCCTGTTAACGCTCATTAACTTAAATTCGTTTACTCCAGATCTGAATTTAATGAAAGACGATCTCAATTTGGAAATGGTAAGATCAAATGAATCTTTTTTGGCTGCAACAATGATTTAAAGGAAAGGTTTGTTTCATAACGATTACTGCTACGTAGTTTGCTTGACCAGTCTTGTTTATAACAGTCCACCATACGTTGTTTAAATGTTCTAAGGAAAGGTTTCTCGTTTCCTACACCACCATCAAACCAAACTTCAGAAAATCCATAAACATCTAAACAGCGCTTTATTGTAGACGCCCAATATCTTAAATAATCATTTTGGCAGCTGGTCATCTTGTTCACACTCATAATATACACTTGAATTGGCATCTGTTGCAATTTAAACCAGTATCGTAGTGCGCTAATGCAGCTATCAATGTACAGGGGATACCTGTCTGTATCACCGTGTACCATTACATTCAAAAATCGTTTACATGCAAATAAATGAATAAATAAATGAACTGATTCTAGTGTTTTAAAAAGCTTAGCTCCCCATAATTCTGATGCAACATGGGTTTCACTTGTGAATCAAACACAATTCTATCCGTGTTCCCAAGATTCCACATTGTCCTCATGATTTCGACCACCCTGCCTTTTGCTTTGCCCAAATATTCTTCTAACGCAGAAACAAAAGAAAGTTTGGCATCAAGCGGAAACCTAAGTGTTTATAACTGTTTACAATTTCAATTTCCTCCCCATTATAAAAACATTTTTCAGCTTTTGACAAATGACCACCTTTTCTACAAATTATCATTTTCGTTTTGCTCAGATTTACGTTTAGTTCGAGAGTTTTTGATGTTTTTTCCAAGAATGTTCAGTTGATTTTGTAATCCAACTGGAGCTGAAGAAAATTAAGCAATTTCATCTGCAAACAGCGGGAGAAATACTTCTTGTACACCAGGTATTAACTGAAAACCATGTTTTCCACTTTTATTTACCTCATCAGCAACCTCCGAAATCAAAATAGAAAATAACAAGGGAGATAACAAACAGCCTTGTTTTATCCAACCGGGCAGTCAAAAAATTCTGATATAACAGGACCCCAGCGAACACAGGACTGTACGGAGCTATACATTCCTTTGAGCATGCGGCTCGTTTTAGTTCACGTTTTTATTTTTTGACGTATTGCCCACAAACTATCACGATTAACTGAATCAAAAGCTTTCATGTAATCAATGAATGCGATATATAGTTTGCTCTTCTTCGTGCCATAGAGACACTTTTGCATCATATCACACAAAATAAAAATATTATCAATTGTGGAGTATTTCTTCCTAAAACCAACTTGCTCTTCTACAATTTTCCCTTCCCTTTCACCCCAGTCATATAATCTTTTATTCAAAATGTATGTGAATACTTCTCTGGATTGTTCGCATCGCCCTTTTTCAGCAATGGCATTATGACTGAGTGTGTTCAGTCTGAAGGGAAGTAGCCACAATCAAAAATGTTGTTAAATAACTTGGTTAAAAAGGGAGCAATTATATTTTCTGATGCTTTGATGAATTCAACCTCTACATCATCCAGACCAACAGCTTTTTCCACATTTTAGTCTACGAATCGCACTTTTAAATTCATCAAAATTTATCTCAGCATCAAGATCCTGAAACACTACATTGTCTTCAGTATATGCTGAGAGAGAGAGAGAGAGAGAGAGAGAGAGAGAGAGAGAGAGAGACAGACAGACAGACAGACAGACAGACAGACAGACAGACAGACAGACGGAAGCACAGAGAATGACAGAGACAGGGAGGCAGAGCCTAACAGCGGAAGAAAGAGAATATCAAAAAAGACAGATGGAGAGAAAGGACGGAGTGTGCACAGACATGTTCGCCCAACTATTTGACAATAAACACTCGTCAACGATCTTTGGACATGAATCATTTGAGAGAGAGACAGACAGACAGACAGACAGACAGAGACAGAGAGAGACACACACACACAGAGACAGAGAGAGAGAGAGACCGACAGACAGACAGAGACATAGACAGAGACAGAGAGACAGAGAAAGAGGTAGACCGAGAGAGACGGGGTAAAGAAAGAGGGAAAGAGAGGTAGACAGAGAGAGAGAGGGTGTAGAGAAAGAGACAAAGAGGGAAAGAAAGAGAGAGAAAGAGAGGGAGACAGACAGACAGAGAGAGAGGGGGGGTAGAAAAAGAGAGAAATAGGGAAAGAGAGAGAGGGAGAGAGAGAGAGGTAGACCGAGAGAGAGGGGGGTAAAGAAAGAGAGAAAGAGGGAAACAGAGAAAGAAAGAGAGAGAGAGAGAGAGGTAGACAGAAAGAGAGGGGGTAGAGAAAGAAAGAGGGAAAGAGAGAGAGAGAGGGAGGGAGGGAGAGAGGGGGGAGACCGAGAGAGAGGAGACAAAGAAAGAGAGAAAGAGGGAAAGAGACAAAGAAAGAGAGAGGGAACGCAAGAAATAAATTGTACTGGCCATATGACCCGTCACAACTGATCGTGCTGATAATTTTAATCGAGTGAACAGTTAGTTATAATATGCTATGAACATGAACAACACTGCGAAACAAATCTCAAAAAAAAAAAAAAAAAAAAAGGAAAGAAAAGAAAAAAAATCAAGAAAAAGGGAAAAGGTATCAATATAACGACATCGATTTGCTTAATAATTATATCTACCAAGATCATGGAGACTGTTCATCTTGCATGAAACATTAATAACTCTTTCCATACGAACGGCGAAAGAGACGACGTTAACAGCGTTTCACCCCAGTTACCATCATCAAAATATTGCAAGCGGAAGGCTCGTATACTGAAGACGTGAATGTTGACAACGAATACCACAGTTCTGACGATGGAAGCTAAAGGTTAGGTCATTCAGATACCCACTGGACATCCGAGGGGTCTGTGTAGAGGAGAAGAGAGGACTGGCCGTACTGAATGAGTTAAAACCCATTCATTGAAGGATAAAGGGCACAGTCTTGTCCCAAAGATTGGACGAGTTGCATCCCAAATAATGGACCAGAATGTAATGCTAATTTAGTTGAAAAGATCAGGCCCGGGTATTTAAAAGAAGTTACCACTGATATTTCTTGAACTTTTTGTAGAGAGGCCAACAGAGAGACAGACGGACAGATAGATAGATATACAGATAGATAGTGAGAGAAAACGAGTGAGTGAGAGAGAGAGAGACCTGGAGAGAGAGAGGGAGAGAGAGAGAGACCTACAAAGATAGTGAGAGAGAGAAAGAGCGAGAGTGAGAGAGAGAGAGCAATAGACAAAGACTGACAGAGAGACAAATAGATAAGACAAGACAGACTGTGAAAAAAAAGAGAGAGACAGAGTGAAAAAGACAGAAAAAACAGGTAGAGACAGAAAAATAGACATATAGACAGACAGAAACAAAAGAAAAAACAGACAGACAAAGAAAAGAAGAAAGAAACCAGCCTCTTACAACACAGCATAACAGCAAGGAACTCCCCGGTACAGACCATACACAGCCAGTGTCAATCAGACACAGCATCCATCTTCCCCAGCTTGTAACACACAGCTATCTGCAGTGTCAGCCAGTTTACTCGGTTTCCGCTACAAAACACTCTGCGAGGCCACTGCCCTAAACATACATGGATAGCTCATCGTCCCAGGAAAGCTGCAGCCAACTGGACGCCGTATTGTTTCTCTTATCCGGCTATCAGTCCGTTCTCAAGTCGTCTGGTAACTGGTTGTTGTTTCTGAATTGTAATCGTGTATCTTCGATGAAATTGTGTTATGCTTGCCCCCACGACACAAATCTATCAATGGTTTATCTACCAATGTTATTACAGAAAAAAAAAACCCACAAAAAACAGTGCAGTGACACGTGGCACAAATTTGCAATGGAGACACACACAAACTAACGCCGCGAGCAAGTGAAAGCTTGCCGTGAAGCCAGCTGAGCGCTCGGCTTCATAATATGAAGTCACCTCTTCGCGCTGTACTGATACGGGAAGCAAAATGGCTGATTGAACACTTCCGCTGGCTTCAGTTAGCAAAGGGGCTCAAAGAAGGTGTGTGTGTGTTAGTGTGTGCGTGTGTGTGTGTCTGTGCGAACATTCACTCTTCCACCAACAGTGTGTGTGTGTGTGTGTGTGTGTCTGTCTGTCTGTCTGTCTGTGCGAACATTCACTCTTCCACTAATAGTGTGTGTGTTTGTGTGTGATGAAGTCTGAATTCCATATATATGTGCACTATCATGAGACACTCAAGCAACATCTTATATCAATAAAGTAATTATTCAGGACGGGAGAGAGCGAAAGCGGTAGAGAGACAGAGAGAGAAACGTATGGGGCGGTGAACAAGAAGCAAAGAAATAACGAGAGAGAGAGAGAGACAGACAGACAGACAGAGACAGAGGGACAGAGAGAGACAGAGACAGCAATATTTCAAAACTGGATTTCACAAAAGTTCAATATTTAAGAAATGCGTGAATGTAAACACAGCAACCTGATACAATGATGTGTATTCATCATTAACCATCTTAGCACACATTCACAGACCCACCGAAAGATACACGGATCAGACACAGACACAGACACACAGACACAACACAAACACACACACACACACACACACACACACACACACACACACACACACTTTGGCTCTGAATCAAACGAAAATATTTGACTAATCTCTCATTATGCAACAAAAGAAACAGAACTGAGCAAATTATTAAAAACTGCACAATTTATAATGGAAGATCCTTCATAACATATTCCCAACAGACATTCTGTTACATAATTTGAATATGACTAATGACAATAATTGCTGAACATGCATCGTCGTGGTAGATTTTATCGCACACTTCGTTTCTTGAATGCTTAGATGTGAGTTGAAACGAACGCTATATAAGTAGTTACATTGGGGGAAAAAAAGTACAAGTAACATTATACGAAGTCTTGTTTTAGCGTTCAAAATAAAGAACTGAAATTTCACACGATAAACAAGATAATACTGGTTGGCATTATGTGTCTAACTGTTGCCAAGAAAACAAAAACTCCAATCGTATTTTCAACAGCATAGTTCACATCGAAAAACACAATTCATATTGATTTTCGACATTACAAGAAATATGGGTATTATTATCATTTATTAAGGAAGGAATGGATGTGTTAGCCACATGTCATGTAACACACATTGACGCATTAGAAACCTAAACATGTGTAGGTCCTTGCAGAACATTAAATAACGCAACAGATGTCCATCATTAGAAAATCACACTGAAAAAGAGCTTGCATGGGTCCGTCCCTCTGTCTTTTTTCTTTCATTTTCCAGCGTGTGTTTTTCATCGCAAAGTTTTGCAGTTTTTTTTTGTGTGTGTTTTTTTGTGTGTGTGTGTTTTTGTTGTTGTTGGTTTTTTGGGTTTTTTTGCCAACGGAGAAAGCCACGTAAAGAGCACTAAAAATGATCCGTGACTTGCACTGAGGCCACAGAGAAAAAGTAAAAGGTAACACACACACACACACACACACACACACACACACCAGAAACATAACCCACAAAAAGACTCATTTAAACGCGACTGGACTGAATATTCGGGCGCGAAAAAAACATCCCATTAGACAAGCAGGAAGTATTCTCCGGGACAATGCTTGGACAACCTGACGAAACAAGGCTTCATCTGATGCAACCACTGGCCTTTCTCCACGGCAGGAATTGCCACATCAAAGGGATTCATTTCTGACGTCTGTCCTTGAGGCGTTAACTCTCTCCATACGAACGGCGAAAGAGGCGACGTTAACAGCGTTTCACCCCAATTACCATCATCAAAATATTGCAAGCGGAAGGCTCTTATACTGAAGACGTGAATGTTGACAAAGAATACCACAATTGTGACGACGGAAGCTAAAGGTTGGGTCATTGAGACACCCACTGGACATCCGAGGGGTCTGTGTAGAGGAGAAGAGAGGACTGGCCGTACTGAGTGAGTTAAAATGAGAGCTAAATAGGTGCATTGCGAGTGCACAGTGAAAGAGAGAGAGGGAGGGGGTGGGTGTGATTAAGAGAGATGGGTCAGAGTGGATAAGAGTGGGGAGTGGGGGGGCAGAGAGCTAGTGAGAGAGGCGGTAACCCAGAGAGAGAGAGAGAGGGAGGGAGAGAGAGAGGGAGGGATGGAGATGGTGAGATCAAGAGGACCAAGAGGGGAAGCCTAGAAAGAGAGGGAGAGCGATACATTGCTACATGTAAACTGTCATCAGGATTCAGGTAGGAAAACAGGAAGGATAGAACCTTGCTTTTAAGGGTGACAAAACAGAAGTTTCGTTTGGATGCTGTCACCCATGGGCAGTGCGTTGCCACAGCACAGCGACACCTTTTTTGCACTCACTTGTTTAATCTAAGCCCTGTCCCTCAATTTCTTGTATTCGTTCTTGTTTTGCTGTTTGTGGCAACATATTTCTCCGAGTGAAATTCGGGCTGCTCTCCCTAGGGAGAGCGCCATATAATTTTTTTTTTCCTGCCGGTGTGCACGTGTGTTTATTTTACTTTTTTAGATGATTGTTTTCTACAGGTATTTTTCCAGGGACTACTCTTTTGTTGCTGTGGGTTCTTTTACGAAGAAAATGCTGCATTGTATTGTATTGTATTTATCTTTTTGTCACAACAGATTTCTCTGTGAGAAAATCAGGCTGCTCTCCCCAGGGAGAGCGCGTCGCTACACAACGGCGCCACCTTTTTTTTGTATTTTTTCCTGCGTGTAGTTTTGTTTGTTTTTTTCCTATCGAAGTGGATTTTTCTACAGAATTGTGCCAGGAACAACCCTTTTGTTGCCGTGGGATCTTTTACGTGCGCTAAGTGCATGCTGCACACGGGACCTCGGTTTATTAATCATCTCATCCGAATGACTAGCGTCCAGACCACCACTCAAGGCCTAGTGGAGCGGGAGAAAATATCGGCGGCTGAGACGTGATTCGAACCAGCGAGCTCAGATTCTCTCGCTTCCTATGCGGACGCATTACCTCTAGGCCATCACTCCACTTGCTGCTTACAGGACCTCCGCTTTAATCGTCTAACCCGAATTATCTGGCGTCCAGACCACTATTCAAAGTCTAGTGCAGGGGGAGAAAATTCGATCCCGTATTCGATCCAGGATTCGATCCCGTAACGTCAAATTCTCTCGCTTCCTACGAGGACGCATTACCAGTTGACCATCACTCCACCAATCCCATGCTAAGCACCAAGGAGTAGCTAGAAACATGTAACAGTTGCTGCCAGCATTGCTTTCAGAGCTGCCTGCAGAGGAAACTGTAGCTCCCGCTGTTAGCGTGTTCATCTGCGATAAAGATCAGCACTGTTCTTTCCCCCGTAAACATGTCCAGGTGCCATCTGGCAGCAGCATGTGGGTATCAATGGTGGTATGGCAAGTTGCGTTGCAATGACACAGAAGCCTTTCCTGAAACGAGTCTGGTTGCGGCTCTAAACGTGACCACTTGCCAAGGAGTCAGCTGGTGGCATGATTACGAGCGAGGTGATTAGTCTTTTGCTTGACATAAACCTTCCATACACAGACCCCATTGTTTGAATGATAACACCTTTGCTGGTATCAGCAGCAATAACAACCACCACCAAGAAAAAGAAAGAATGGATTAAAAAAAGCATGTGAGTAAATACACGAATAAAGAAGAAGAAGAAGAAACTGAAGCAGATTGATTGATTGAATCTTTAATGGGTAAATAATCAGGCGCAGTAAAGGCCTGTTTACAATTCTGCCCATTTAACGACACAAAACATGAAAATAAACAACGACACAAAACATAGAAAAAATAAATAAAATGAAATAAAATAAAATAATTAGAACGACGAATAAGAATAGTAACTGGAATATTCCATTAAATGTAACAAAGCGATGAAAAAAACAAATTGGTATATTATCATGTAGGTAAGTACACACACACACACACACACACACACACACACACACACACACACTTATAAAACAAGCAAACAAAGACCTACATACACATTCACGCCCACACACTCAGACACACACAAACACACACACGCACTTACTGTTCATTTGCTAGCACGATCACACATACATTCAATTTTTCAGTGATCATGGTATGGCAGACAGTGGACTGAGTACAAGCAAGCATTTGCAAAAGACCGCAGAAGAAGAAGAAGAAGAGGAAGAAGAAGAAGAAGAAGAAGAAAACAACAACAACAACAACAAGAAAAACAAGAAGAATATGTGTGCAGGATTCACCCTCCCTCCCAACTGTATAGTTGTCTGAGAATGATGGTTTCCCACAATCCAGTACGACCTGCAGACTCTCACTCTCTCCAGAACTGACAGGCAACAGACAGCCCAAGTAACTCATTCCATGCGCAGGACAGACCCAGGACACCACACGTGCGTGTTGTCAAATCCCCGAGGTGCCACGACACGTCAACGACAATGGTGGAATTGCCCCGACGTTCTGCGCATGTCATTCACAAGCCTGACTGTCAAATTAGCTCCCTTTTCTGGTGGATGACATCCCTTGGAAGAGGTGGAGGATGAACGTTGGGGAACGGGGCCAGGGGTGTGTGTGGGGGGGGGGGGGGGGGGGGGGAAGAAGAGGAGGGGAGTGTGAGAGACAGGACGCCACAGGAAGGGGGAGGAACGGAAAACGAGCACCCGTGGTGCCGGAAATCATCGCCTTGTCTCTGCAGGGAGCATCTCTCACCGCTCTCACTGAAAGGGTCAGCAGCTTCTGTCAGTGGAGGGGACGAAAGGAAGTGTAGCACTCGTCAATTAGGCCGTGGTGCTCGTCGAAACGGGGTAAACCACATCATCACGCCATCTGATCTTTGAACATTTCCCGCTAATTTTCGACACGCGGATCTTTGTGGATGTTGCATCAGTTGTCCATACAGTATCATCACAGCAGGTCTCTACCTGCCACAGGTACCATGTAACCCTGTGCTACCTGTCACATGCGGGCAGATGGAGCTCGACAGCCCGGGAAGGCAGTCCATCTAAGACAAGGAAAAGTCTGAAGTAAAACCCATGAAGTGCTAAGGAATGCAGGACAGTCTCGACATGCATTGACCCTGGGTCCATGGCCATGTCCCGACTTTCAGTAGCCGCGCCCCCGTGCCTCCGAGGAAGGTTTTTGAGCCAGAGGCTAGGACAAGGACAGTCTGATATAAAACCTACGACCTGAGGACCTCACTGTCACCGTCCCAGCTTGCTAGGCTATGGCAGATGAACCACGGGTGTAAAGGGTGGGGCCAGTACTGCGCACACTGCACTCCACCTAAAAATTCCATTGCGCAGGCTTGAAGGACACGTCTCTGCTTTTCCCGCATTGGCCTTGTCAGCCATGAGCGTGCCTGCATCAGACGTGGACAACGCCCTTCCTAGATCTTCGTCAGCGAAGCCAGGCCATGATAATCACAGCACATCTTCCAGAAATATACATGCTGCCTTCATGTTGTGAGACTGTGATGTTGAATATGTGGGCTCCTCAACCAACTCCTGTCATCCTCAGAATATACACACTGTTGCACGCATTCGATGTGATTGAAAAAGAAGAAGCAGCAAATGATGACGACGATGGGAAAACTAGAAAAAATGTTGACCGTGAGTTGCGTGAGTTTTTCACGTGCTTCCGTGTGTATGAGTGGGTGGGGGGGGTGGAGGAGACTAGTGATGGGGAGTGGGGGGTGAAATGGAAAGTCCTTTCAGCAGTATTTCTGGAGAAATGCGCGATATAAATGTCCATTATTATTATTATCATCGTGATCATGGTGATGCTGGAAAACATGAATGTGTGACAGTTACTCAACAAATACAGAAGTAGTTCATGTGGGAAATGTTTCTGTTTCAATTGCTTGAAGCAGGCAATAAAGAATTTTTTCATTGATTGAAATGAATTAAAGTGTTTATTTTCTCACAAAGGTTTGTTGTTTTTGTTGTTGTTGTTGTTTTTTTTTGTTTGTTTTTTATTATCCTTCAGCTACGTCTGTCCATGAAAGCTATGTCCCCAGTACACGTGACCACCTGCAGAATCCAACACACCACGTCGCTCTCAAGTCCGGGCTACTCACCCCAGACACACAACAGACAGACCAGGCTACTCACCCCAGACACACACAACAGACCAAGCTACTCACCCCAGACACACACACACACACAACAGACCAGGCTACTCACCCCAGACACACACAACAGACCAGGCTACTCACCCTACATACACAACAGGACAGACCAGGCTACTCACCCCAGACACACACAACAGACCAGACTACTCACCCCAGACACACACAACAGACCAAGCTACTCACCCCAGACACACACAACAGACCAAGCTACTCACCCCAGACACACACAACAGACAGACCAGGCTACTCACCCCAGACACACACAACAGACCAGGCTACTCACCCCAGACACCAACATTAGACAGACCAGACTACTCACCCCAGACACACACAACAGACCAGGCTGCTCACCCCAGACACACACAACAGACAGACCAGACTACTCACCCCAGACACACACAACAGACCAGGCTGCTCACCCCAGACACACACAACAGACAGACCAGACTACTCACCCCAGACACACACAACAGACCAGGCTACTCACCCCAGACACACACAACAGACCAGGCTACTCACCCAAGACACACACAACAGACCAAGCTACTCACCCCAGACACATAACAGACAGACCATGCTACTCAGGCCAGACACACACAACAGACCAGGCTACTCACCCCAGACACACGCAACAGACCAAACTACTCACCCTACACACACACCAGACCAAACTACTCATCCCAGACACACACAACAGACCAGATTACTCACATCAGACACACACAACAGGCAGACCAGACTACTCACCCCAGACACACACACAACAGACCAGACTACTCACCCCAGACACACACAACAGACCAGACTACTCACCCTAGACACACACAACAGACCAAGCTACTCACCCCAGACACACACAACAGACCAGACTACTCACGTCAGACACACACAACAGACCAGGCTACTCAGCCCAGACACACACACAACAGACCAGGCTACTCACCCCAGACACACACAACAGACCAGACTACTCACCCCAGACACACACAACAGACCAGACTACTCACCCCAGACACACACACAACAGACCAGACTACTCGCCCCAGACACACACAACAGACCAAGCTACTCACCCCAGACACACACAACAGACCAGACTACTCACCCCAGACACACACAACAGACCAGGCTACTCACCCCAGACACACACAACAGACCAAACTACTCACCCCAGACACACAACAGACCAGGCTACTCACCCCAGACACACACAACAGACCAAACTACTCACCCCAGACACACACAACAGACCAGACTACTCACCCCAGACACACACAACAGACCAGACTACTCACCCCAGACACACACAACAGACCAAACTACTCACCCTACACACAACAGACAGACCAGGCTACTCACCCCAGACACACACAACAGACCAAACTACTCACCCCAGACACACACAACAGACCAGGCTACTCACCCCAGACACACACAACAGACACCTGTGAAAAACCAGACGTGCCGCCACACGTCAGTGACAAAAGGGGAAATTCCCTCCACGATGTGAGCATGTCGTCGGCACGCCTGATTTCCAAACTACCCCCCTTTGGCAGAGTCCAGGTGAATGACTTCCTGAAGACCGGAGTTGATGGGAGAGGTGGGGGAGAGGGAGAGGGAGGAGGGGGTGGGGGCGAATGGGTGTGACGTAGAGCTAGGGGAAGTGAAGGGGGTAGGGAGATGAGGGGGATGGGGTGAAGGGAAAACGAGGTCCTTTGGTACCGGATCCAATCGCCAATGTCTCTGCAGGGAGCCTCTCTCAGCGGGAAGGGTCATCGACTCGAGCAATCAGGGGAGGTAACCAAATGAAGGGCGGCACGCATAGATAGGCGGCGAGGTTCTTGGAAAGGGAAAGAGCTAAGCGACTTTTGAATCTGTGATCTTTGCACGTTTTCATTAAGTGCTATGTGGTCTGAAGTTGGCCCGTGTTCCGTGAATGGAAAAAAAAAAGAAAGAAAGAAAAAAAAAAAG
>NC_134890.1:3645909-3650909 GCF_041734735.1 Babylonia areolata
ATTTACATTCAAGAAGTGTTTTACATACATTATTCAGAATATTAACTTAATTTTGCAGACCAATCGCAGTGTTACATAGCAGTACAATATCATCCGCGAACAGAAAAATGAACAACTCAAATAAATCAGGCAAAAACTGAATTCCACGAATACCACTGATTTCAACTGCTGATGCAATTTCGTTAACAAACAACGAAAACAATATAGGGCTTAACATACAACCTTGCCTTAGGCCAACAGGAAAAAAACACACAAAAAACTCAGTTAACTTATCTTCTATACGTTCGCAAGACGCAACACATTTATACATAGCAATGATAGCATTCATAAATTTCCCCATTATACCTTTCTGAATCAAAATATCAATTAAAGACTGAGGTTGCACAGTCAAATGCTTTTCGTAGATAAGCAAAACAGGCGTAAAGCTTACCTCGCTTCTTTGATAAAAAAAAAATTCTCAATAACCACGTTCAGAGTAAAAATATGATCTGTTGTGGCATAACCACGCCTGAATCCAGCCTGTGACTCTGTTAGCATATCATTTTCTTCAACCCATTTGACAAGTCTTCCGTTTAGCACTGATGTATAACATTTGCTAATAAGACTGAGCAAAGACACGCCCCTGTAGTTGTCTGTTGAACTACTATCTCCCTTTTTAAAAATTGGAACAATTATTGCCTTCGCCCATTCATCTGGATACGTGCCCTTATCAAACAGAATGTTAAACAGTTTTGTTAAAAAATGTATAGCAATATTATCAGCTGATTTAAACATTTCTGCCAAAATGCTATCTACACCACAAGTCTTGCCTTTCTAAATTTCCGAATAGCATCTGCAACTTCTTGTTCTGAAATATCATGACTTAGTTCATCAGATATATTTGATTCCTCTGGCTGCACTTCACTAATGGCTCTGTTATCAGTAGTGATAACCTCGTTCTGAGTAAATAAATTCCGAAAGTGTTCAAACCATTCATTTTCTTTTATGTCTTTACATACTCCTATTTTCCTTCTTCCAGACACTTGCTTTGCTTCTTTCCAAAACTGTTTGCTGTCTTTGCTCAGTGATGCTAGAGGTCTCGCTTTATCACGTCTACAGCTGACTTTATTTACCTTACATAAATCCTTATATTCCTTCCGAGCTTTCGCATAGGGTAATCGGTGCTTATCATCCTTGGTTTGTCTTAAGATTGTTAACAATTGTCTGGCTTTGTGTTTTGCATCTTTACATTCAGCATCAAACCATGGGGCATCTCGCTGATCACTCCCAACACACACACGCTTTCTCGTACATTCACTCGCTGAGAGAGAGAGAGAGAGAGAGAGAGAGAGAGAGAGAGAGAGAGAGAGAGAGAGAGAGAGAGAGAGAAGACATACAGATGGTGCGCCATTTTTCATCCGGTCCCCGTCGACAAGTCACAGAACTAAATGATAAACCATGCGCATTATTGTGAAAATATATCAATACTACTACTAATGAGAGAGAAAGTGAGTGAGAGAGAGAGAGAGACAGAGAGAGACAGACAGACAGACAGACAGACAGAGAGACAGACAGAGAGAGAGAGTGTACTTTTTATATCACGAAGTCGTGCATACTGAGCAATGGACAGCAGAAGCCCCAAATGGATTGAAATGTGTAACAGACACGCACAGCGCACGTGTGTGTGTGTGTGTGTGTGTGTGTGTGTGTGTGTGTGTGTGTGTATGTGTGCGTGTGTGTGTGTGTGTGCGTGTGTGTGCAGTGTATTTGTGTGTGTCTAATGGTAACAGCATGCCTTATAGATTTCTTGTCACTGACAAACTTGTGATATCTAATGTCTTCATCACCTATCGGTGGAGACATATCTGTAATGGAAACCCGCCATTGTCGTACCTTAATAACCCTGCTGACTATCCCTCTCTTCTAGTGAGGTACGTCTCATGACGTCCTTGCAACAGATACTACTCTGCCGACAGTTGATACATTATCCGTTTTCTGCCCAGACTGAAACAACATAGTTACCCATAACAGAGCCCTACTGAGAACAATATTGAGGCTAATACGGCTCAAACAGACAAAGATGATGATGGAAAAGAAGAAGATAAAGAAGGAGGAGGCTGCAGAGAAGAAGAAGAAGAAGGAGGAGGAGGAGGAGGAGGAGGAGGTGGGGGGGAGAAGAAGAAGAAGAAGAAGGAGGAGGAGGAGAAGAAGAAGAAGAAGGAGGAGGGGAGGGAGGAGGGGAGGGAGAAGAAGAAGAAGAAGAAGAAGAAGCAGAAGAAGAAGCAGAAGAAGGGTGCGAAGAAAAGAAGAAGAAGAAGGAAGAGGAGGAGGAGGAGAAGAAGAAGAAGGGTGCAAAGAAAAGAAGAAGAAGAAAGAAGAGGAGGAGGAGAAGAAGAAGAAGAAGAAGAAGTAGGAGGAGGAGGAGGGTGCGAAGAAGAAGAAGAAGAAGAAGAAGAAGCAGTAGTATCAATTGTTGTTATGGAAAAAGAAGAGAATGCTGCTGACGATGGTTATGGTCACACACACACACACACACACACACACACACACACACACACACACACACACACACACACACACAGACATAAAACAAAAGAACAACAACAGAAGACGATGACAAAGTAAAAAACGATGATGAGACAGACACTCACATCATCCTATAAATATCGCAGATCCGAAATAACCCCACCGCCCCCTACCATAAAACAACAAGACAAAACAAGACACATAACGACCGTCCGCCATCACATCTGAGCACAGCAGCTATACTTTCCTGTCTTGTCTGGCTCTGTTTTCACACACAGCCAATCGGATTCTGAAGAACCGTAGTATCGTCTGTGGGCAGGCCCAATTTTCCGCCATTACTTCCCCTTATTAGCGGACTGCGCGTGCGCGGAAGCCTGTCACGCCTGTCCTTCCGCCGGTATCCGACACTTCTGGCACCAAGGACCGTTGTCAGGATGATGGGTGTTGTCTTGGACTGAGGTCCTTGTTTATTGCGAGTTGTCGTCTGCATAAGCGGGTGGTTGTCTTTCTGAGCTGCTGTGTTAGCGGTTTGACGGTTGCTGCCGTTGTTATTGTTGTCGTTGTCCTCGTCGTCTTCCTGATAGCTAGTTATATGTTAAATAGTCCAGTTGGTTGTTTATTGTAGGTCCCCACATAAACCTCTTTTCAAAAAACAATCTACAGAAGTAGTGCATACAATATTTGATTTTTTCCCCCTAATCCCGCTTCCCCCGTCCCGCCTCTCACACACACCCTTCCAATATTATGTTGTTGTTTTTTTATTTCTCCAATCACTGACACTCACCCTCTCCATTTTAGATTTTTGTACTTTATCTTTTCCACATTTAGTTCTCTCTCTCTGTCTGCCTGTCTGTCTCTCTTCCTTTCTTAGTCCCCTCCCCCTTGCCCCCCGCTGCCTCCCACCTCACCCCCCCACCCACCCCCACCCCTTTTCATTCCAATATACAGAAACGTCGATTTCTAATTAATACTAACAATCATCATTATGATAGGAATGATAATAATCCAAATGATAATAATAATAACAACAACAACAACAACAACAACAACAACAACAATAATAATAATAATAATAATAATAATAATAATAATAATATCTTATATTTTCAGTCTAATATCATCATCTTAGAAGAACAGACTATAAATAAATAAACGAACGAAAAGGCATCTGCCTAGCAGATGTAGTATACGTGTATGGATTTGTCCGAACGCAGTGATGCCTTCTTGAGAAACTGAAACTGTAGTTGTTGCACATTAAAATGTGGCTCCCTGACAATATTTGACTCTCCAGTAAAATCACGCCCACTGCCAATGTTTCTCTCTCGCCACCGCCTCCACATCTCCTGAGGGTGACAAGTTAAATGAAATGATCCTCTATTCTGTAAAAAGCACTCGCATCATTGATTTGGTGAGTGTGTGAATGTGTGTGTGTGTGTGTGTGTGTGTGTGTGTGTGTGTGTGTGTGTGTGTGTGTGTGTGTGTGTGCGTGCGTGCGTGTGTGTGTGGGTGTGGGTGTGTGACTGGTTTGGTAACCCACGCTTTTTCGCCCATTGAGAAATTAATGAGAGAGGGAGGGAGAGAAAGAGAGAGACAGACAGACAGACAGACAGACAAACAGACAGGCAGACACACACAGAGACACAGAGACAGAGACAGAAACAGAGAGACACAGACAGACAGACAGAGTGAATGTGTAAAACACTCTTCGTTGTCAGGCAGTTTAATGTCTGTTTTTTTTAAAATATTATTATTCGTCTGTTTATTTGTCTGTTTGTCTGTCTGTTTAAAGCATGCGGAAAACGCCACCCTGTCACTCCAGCTCTCTTACAAGATTCAGCCCTCTGCTAAAATTGCACCCACGGCAGATGTGCCCCCCTGGAGAGAATTGAAAGCTTTGAAAACACCCCCACCTCTCCCCGGCCCTCTGCCGTCCCGTCAACCTCTTATGACAAAGACCCATGTTTGGTGGTCAGGTTCCAAGCTTAGCGTGTCCCCCCTCCAAAAAACTAACCCCTGGTGGTTATAAAAAAAGGTTCACAAAAGACTGATGGGTCTTCAAGAGTTAGAGCATGCACATGGAGTCAGGCGATTCATTCTGAATGCTTTTCTCTCGTTGCCTGAATTACTTCACTGGGTTACAAATGGCATTTTGAACGTGTTTCTCTCTCAGTGTCGAAATTGTGTCTCATGTTACAAGGACGCAATCTGAACGTGTTTCTCTCACTGCATAAATTGCGTCTCGTGTTACAAAGATACAATCTGAACGTGTTTCTCTCACTGCATAAATTGCGTCTCGTGTTACAAAGATACAATCTGAACGTGTTTCTCTCGCTGCATAAATTGCGTTACAAGGACGCAATCTGAACGTGTTTCTCTCGCTGCATAAATTGCGTTACAAGGACGCAATCTGAACGTGTTTCTCTCGCTGCATAAATTGCGTTACAAGGACGCAATCTGAACGTGTTTCTCTCACTGCATAAATTGCGTCTCATGTT
>NC_134890.1:3655909-3665909 GCF_041734735.1 Babylonia areolata
GTGGTGTGAAAACATTGAATCAGTCGTACATCACATTTAACACTGAATTCAACAAACAGAATTACAATACGCGTTACACACTACAGATAGAACGAATCTGAAACGCCTTATACAAATATATTGCAAAACGTTTGACAACATTCTCATTCACAGATGCTAATAGCAGTGCAAGTTTGAAAACAGAAGGTTGTCTGTAAAACTTTTTGGGAATTAATTGTTCTCTGAGATCATCCAAGGCAGAACAACAAAATACAAAATGAACTTCACTTTCCCTTGCATCATTACATAATGGACACACAAGCTCACTTTCATTATGTGTTCTATAACGAAAACGATGAACAGTTATATCAGATACCCCAAATCTAAATCTTGTCATAATAATTTTTAAGTGCTTATCCATTTTCATTAACATATATGTCGGCATGCAGTGCAGTGAGTTGAAATGTCGATACAAATCAAACCTGTTACTGTCCTGAATGTGGGTACCCCACTCTTGCCATCTACAATCAATAAGTCTTTCTCGAAACATATTTAAAAATGCACTTACATTCCCAACGCCTTGGTTGATCCACGCATACCCGAAACCTAATTCGCATAATTTTACTTTTACTTTAGTTGCCCAGTTTGCCTTGCCTCTAGCATCTAGGTCATACAACATTTTATATGCTTTCTTTGGTAGTCTTGTATCTTCCATTTCAATCAATTTTAACCAATATTTTATACATCTTACTGCTGAGTTTATATATATTGGATACCTACATGTTTCACCATAAACTAAATCATTTGGCGTTTGTATCGATACATCTAAGAATTTCTTCAGGGCAAATAAGTGGACTTTTTCACAATGTATTGAAGCGTTATCTAAGCCCCATACCTCAGCACCATATTGAACAATCGTTTGTACTTGTGAATCAAAAAGTTTGATAAACACTTGGAAAGACTGATTCCCTAAATTTGACAATTTCTGCATTATACATAACATAGCATGCTTTGCTCTGCTCGCTAGATCTTTACAAGTTACTGAGAAGCTTAATCGTGTTGAAAAATATATTCCTAAGTATTTGTATACATTTACAACAGGTAGAATAACTCCATTATAAAACCATCGTTCCCTGGCTCCTAAATATCCACCTTTTCTAAACACAATTATATTACTTTTAGTCATATTTACTTTTAACTGAAGTGAGGAAGCAGCCCGATGTAAACTATTTAACTGTGTTTGAAGGCCAATAACCGTTTCAGACAACAAAACAACATCATCTGCTAAAAGTAAAATAAACAACTGTAAGAACTCTGTTGTGAATTGTGCACCATGTCTTCCATTATCGATAACCTCAGATGTCAACTCATTGATAAACAAAGAAAAAAGAATGGGACTACATACATCGCCTTGTTTCACTCCACTTGTACACTGAATATAATCTGTCATGTTTCCGCCGCTTCGAACCCTAGCCTTCACACTGCCATACATACTCATTACACATCTAAATAATTTACCCCTAATCCCATTTTTTAACATAATAGGCCACAGAATACTTCTATTTACAGAATCAAAGGCTTTTTCGAAATCGATAAACGCAACATATAATTTACGGTTCAGAGAAAACTGTTTTTGCACAAAGGCCATCAGAGTAAAAATGTGATCTACCGTAGAGTAATTCCGTTTGAATCCTGCCTGATATTCACCAGTAATATTGTTTTCTTCCACCCATTCCTGTAGTCTGCAGTTTATGACAGTACTATAAACTTTACTAGCTGCATCACTAAGGGATATGCCTCGATAATTATTCGGGTCATTTACGTTACCTTTTTTATAAAGCGGCAGAACGATTGATTCAGTCCATTTTTCAGGAAAAATTCCATGATCAAAAAGAGAGTTGAAAAAAAACTACGAAGAAATCTAGCACAATATCTGTTTTACAACCATATTTTAAAAGTTCACCAATAATACCATCCGGTCCAGCAGCCTTACGATTTTTTATCTTCCTAATAGCAAATAACACTTCCTCCTTAGAAATTGGACAGTTTAAATTACTCTCTTCGTCGTCTTCTTCACTTCCCTCATGCATTATTTTGTCAAAAGTAGTGTCTTTTGTAAGAAGTGCTTGAAAGTGTTCGAACCAGGTATCAATACTAATATTATTTACCGGTTGCTTTCTTTTCATAGAAACCTTGTGTACAGTATCCCAAAACCGTTTCTGACTCTTAATCGATAGTATCAATTCATTAAGAAGAGCATCATTGAATCGTTTCTTTTTCAGCTTTAGCATATTTTTGTATTCACGCCTTGCCCTACAGTAACAATCATGATCTTTGGCATCTAACGTACGTTTGAATTTATTCAATAGTCTACGAACTTGCTTTTTATGAGAACGACACTCTGCATCAAACCAGTCTTGATCTTTATACTGTTTCTTACAATTTACCTGTTTTTTCATGCACAATGCAGCATCTTTCAGACACACATTAAAAGCATCTAATGCATCGTTCACATCAACTTCAATCAGACTAATCGCTAAGGCCATTTTCTCCTCAAATTCTTTAGACAATAAATTTACATGATACACATTGGCGGAATCATCACACCATACAAACTTTTCAACAACATAATCAGTTTTGCTTTGCTTATCATTTTCATCAGCGTCCAGATAATTCAAACAAAACTTAACAGGCATGTGGTCAGATTCAAACCGCTCACACACAGTCAACTCACAGCAGTCACACAGAAACGAAAATAGGTCACAAGACATCAGAAAATAATCATTAACACTGCATCCACTGTCTGACACGAAAGTGTAGCAGCCTTGACGGTCGCCATAACACATTCCATTAAGAATACACAAATCAAAAGCAGTGCACAAGTTCACCAACTGTTTTCCGTAATTATTCAATGACATATCTTGAGAACATCTACCTGTGCTTACTGGATGGCTTGCGTACTGGAAATCTAAAACATCACAACACCCTTGACAATGATGAGAAACATTTGAAACCCTACTGTTCAGATCACCACACAACAGTATATGAAGATCGCCATAAGCCAACAAACAATCGGTTAAATATTCTTCTAATAACGCAATGCCGTTTACACAATCAAAATATGAATAAAACGGAGAACCCTCAGGTGGTACATAACAAAATACATACAATACATCTTTCCCAATTCCAAACAACGTTTTGTTAATCACAAAGGCGCCAAAATTACAAGCCTTAATTTTTACTTCTTCAACATAAACCATTAAATCATTTTTAATTAAACATACCAGACCCCCAGATCGTCTCCCTTGTGTTGTGAATTTTACTGCGGGGATACACACACTTTCGTATCCGGAAAAAACATTGGTAAATTCATCGACAAAAGTTTCAGCTAAACATATAAAATCGAAAGAACAGACAAATGAAGTGAAATCTGTATCAGATAACTTGGACAATAGTCCATTTACATTCCAATGTAAAAAAGAAAGAAACTTTGCTTTATTATTCAAAGTATTATTGTTTTCATTGCCATCGGAACTGGGATGGCTGGCTGTACACGAATCATTGAACACAACTGTGTCACACCCATGCTCACACACTGACCTGTTTGCACAAGGCAAATCACAACACACACTGCTCTGTGCAGCACTCTCAACGTTCACGCACATGTTTACACTTTCACGTGCAGCATCAGTGTCGGTGACACTGGGCAAAAACACCGGTGTTGAATTAAATTTTACACCCTGATGAAAAACAGAACACGAGGACCGGCCGATTCCCTATCGTATTTCAACTAGCCTGTCACCACCATCTACTGTGTACCTTTTACCCTCAATCAACAAATAGTTAAACACCATGGAAGCTCTCTTCCCATCTTGTCTCGCTTTCTTCAGGTGTGGGGTTAGTCTCCTTCTGATCTCTCTCACACGCCTGGAGAAGTCCTCACCAATAAAAATGTTGGTGCCTTGTAATTTGCGTTTGCATTTCAAGATGTTCACTTTTTGCTTATAAAACACGCAACGAGCAATGATGGGCGAGTCAGGCTTAGAACTAAGGCGATGAACTCTGTCAAACTCGATGTCATCAGTCAGGTCAAGATTGTCTGTAAACAAGTCTTTGAGTTCTCTTTCACAGTCAGCATTTGTCTCATTCTCTTTCTTTGGTATACCATAAAAGATAAGATTGTTCCGTTTTGACCGTCCTTCTAAATCATCAAGTCTGGACTCATAGTCGTCCATCTTGGCACACAAGTCATTATTGGTTTTCTGAAGGTCCTGGTTCTCCTGTCTCAGTTCCTTCACCTCCTCCTTCAGTCCTCTCATCTCACCTTGAAGAGCCGCGTAGTCCTCACGTAGATCATGGATCTCCTTCCTGACTCCCTCCAGCTTGCTGTCCATGGTGTCCAGCTTCACGTCCATGTCATCGCTTCTGGTCCTGATGGCGGTCATGATGTCGCTGAGTGTCGGTTCCGGTCGTGACGAGGGCGAAGAAGTACGGGTGTCGGCAGGTTTGTCCAGACTGCCCTTGTGGGAAGAAGCGCTGGCACTGGATAGCCGCGTCTGCCTCATGGAGTCCTTGCTGGGCTGAGGGTTGGGTCCTGGGTTGCTCTCAATGTCTCCGCACTGAAGTAACAGACTGCCCCAAAATAGGTAGGAGAGCAACAAACCAAAGGTGACACCGTCCACTCTGCGCCTGATCTTGAGAATGGCGATACGTGAAGCCAACTTCTGTTTCGCTCGATTCAGCATGAAGCCGATGAATATTGGCAAGAAACGGCCGCACACTGCCTGAATTTGAGATGCAGCTGCAGGCATGGTGTTTTCTTGAAGTCCTTGCCAAATATAGGAGGATGAAACGGTCTCAGTCTTCTGTATTTAGCAAATAACTGCCAGAGGTCAATCGGTGCGTCTTCTCTTCGACACGGCAGTTCACTCCCCCCAAGAGAGAGAGAGAGAGAGAGAGAGAGAGAAGACGAACGAACGAACGAACGAACGAACGAACGCATGGTTTATTCAATATAAGGCCAATTCCCCATTTGAAGGGGTTAAACAAAAATAAAGAAGATCTTCTACCTTATATAGTTTTATGAATATTGTTAACATACAAATGAGAGAGAGAGAGAGGAAGAGAGAGAGAGAGAGAGAGAGAGAGAGAGAAGAAAAGAGACAGAGACAGAGACCATGAGAAAAAGAGAGAATGTGAACGTGTGTTTTGCAAAGCATACAGTGAGGCACGGTTACAAGACTTGGCCCTCAGCTAAAATGATACCCAGGACATATATAATGTCCTCTCGGGGCAGAATAGAAAATAAAATGGATCCCACCTTTGACAAAGGCAAACCTTTATTGGATTGGTCAGGCTCAGAGCTTAGTGTGTCCCCGTGTCAGATTTACCCCTGAGCAATTTTTTTAAATCGTAGTCCATACATACTATTCACTCAGATGTATTTAAGCTGTCAATCTCAGATGTACTTTAGCTGTCCAATTTCTTCCTTTTAGCCTCTTTCGATGCAATTATCATGTAACTCAGTATGACGAAGATGATGATCATAATCATAATGACAACAAAAACGATGATGATGGTGGTGATGATGATGATGATGATGATGGTGACGATGTTGATGATGGTGTTAATAATGAGAGAGGTGGTCGTAATTTTTATTATCATCTGAAGGGCGCAATAGCCGAATGGTTAAAGCGTTGAACTTTCAATCTGAGGGTCCCGGGTTCGAATCTCGGTGGCGCCTGGTGGGTAAAGGGTGGAGATTTTTTCCGATCTCCCAGGTCAACATATGTGCAGACCTGCCAGTGCCTGAACCCCCTTCGTGTGTATACGCACGCAGAAGATCAAATACGCACGTTAAAGATCCTGTAATCTATGTCAGCGTTCGGTAGGTTATGGAAACAAGAACATACCCAACATGCACACCCCCGAAAACGGAGTATGGCTGCCTACATGGTGGGGTAAATAAACAAAAACGGCCATACACGTAAAATGCTAAATATTACATGTTTGCCTGAGTGTGTATGTGTGCGTGCCTGAAATATGATTGAACGACACAGGAAACGAATGATGAGTGCCCAATGGCAGCCGTCAGTCGGCTCTACCCAGGTAGGCAGCCTGTTGTGTAAATGACCCCGTGTTTGTAAAGCGCTTAGAGCTGGGTCTCCCACCGAGGATAGGCGCTAGATAAATATCAATATCAATCAATCTTTCAGTTTTTCTACCTCTTCAGAGAGTTTGCTTTTTACCATCATTGATGCTGATGTTGATATTGCCAACAAAGTCGGGTACGCACGCACTACTGATGACAAAACAATACACTCGCACATACGTACATATGCGCGCGCGTACACACACACACACACACACACACACACACACACACACACACACAACACACGCACACAAACACACACAGACATACACAAGACAAACACATAGACACATACGCACACATAATTTAAACACAGAGAGATACAGACACAGACAGACAGTCACACAAAACAAACACACACACGCACACACACACATAAGATACATACAAACAGACACAGACACAGGCACAGACAGATAGTCGTACAAAACACACACACACACACACACACACACACATAAGATACATACAGACAGACACAGACACAGGCACAGACAGATAGTCGTACAAACACACACACACACACACACACACACACACACACACACACACACACGTGCCCACTCCCTGTTTCCACATTACCCATCACCATTATTAACAACCCTTTTCTTCCCAACTCCCTCTACCCTCTCTATAATCATCTCTCCCCCTCTCTCTCTCTCCCTCCCTCTCTCTCCCTCTATCTCTCCCTCTCTCTCTCCCCCTCTCTCTCTCCCCCTCCCTCTCTCTTCCTCTCTCCCCACCTCTCCCTCCCCCTCTCTCTCTCCCTCCCTCTCTCTCTCCCTTCCCCCTCTCTCTCCATCTCTCTCCCTCCCCCTATCTCCCTCCCCCTCTCTCTCTCTTCCTCCCTCCTCTCTCTCTCTCCCCCTCCCTCTCTCTTCCTCTATCCCTACCTCTCCCTCCCCCTCTCTCTCCATCTCTCTCCCTCCCCCTATCTCCCTCCCTCTCTCTCTCTTCCTCACCCCCCTCTCCATCTCTCTCCTCCCTCTCTCTCCCTCCCTCCCTCTCTCTCTATCTCTCTCCCTCCGTCCCTCCCCCCCTCTCTCTCTTTCTCAAACACACAGAACCAAATTCTGTCCACCCTTTCCAACAGGTTGTCGTCAATCCTCCCAGGAGGTGACTCCACACACAGAGAGACATGGAGAGGCAGATGCTGGAAATGATGCCTCCCCCTCACGCCACGCCAACTCTTCGGGGACTGGGGTCCTTTCTTGTCTCCCCTCTGACAAGATTAACGCACCAAGGCCGGCAACTCTTTGACCAGTCAGTAAAACACACCTGCTGTTGACATCGGTATTCTCTGATGCGCACAAGGATCAGATTGCACGTGCGACTGAAGGCAATGTAAATCAACCGATCTGTGTTTCTCGCAGTTCGCCTCATTACACACATGCAACGACATAATTGCAACTATTACTGGGAACGGAATATCAATGAATCCAGTCAACGCGATTACCAAGAACGAATTATCACGAAAGCAGACAATCATGGCGGAGAATTTCAAATATGGGGAACATGAGTTCTAAAAGTCCTTTTACCCCCCACATTCTAGATTAGTCCTTGGGACTTTAAGCAAATTTTCAGAACTTATTAATCTGCGGAGCTTATAAGTTTCCAGTTCAGAGCAGAGATATGAAGGAAGAGAGCTATCGAAATGTCTGAATGCAAGTGTCGCTAGTTTATAGCAAATGAGAGACTCTACAGTAAGCCGATGAAATAAACTTTTTGGAGTCCGATCACCACAAATCGTTTTTTGGCCGATCCACATTCCAATCTTGTTGTCTTCCTGTCCAAACGCCCCAATAAACACCACTCCTCCATGTCCTGGTGAGCCCTAAAGAGATAACTAATTCAGAAGAGTTGCAACACGTGCAGGCTTACCTTGGCGTGTACAATTCGTGCAGCATTGTCCAGAATTTTCTGTGATCTGTTGATTGAGGGAGATGGTAAACATGCAAAAGAGTGGAACTGCAGTTATCCAGTCCAAACAGGATAAAAAGGGGGGAAAACAAAGAAAGAAAAACAAAAAAAACAAGCAAACAAACATAAAAAACTAACAAACATCAACAACAACAACCCCACAAACAACAACAGACAAACAAACAAATGACAATCAGATGAGTGCCCAAATGTTAAGTGCAAAAAATCCAGAACAAAACAAAAAATATTCAAAAAACCAGCCGCCGTGGCGAAGTGGTCAGCGTCGCGGACTGATGGCTGGGAGGACATGGGTTCGAATCCCAGCGGAGGTGGGTTTTTCGGCACGTGGCCGGCTCCTACCCAGAGTTGAGTGTGCTGTGGGCTTAAATGGGGAGACTGGGACCACACAGTCGAGTGTCATCCACTTCAAGGATGCGTCTTTGGGTGTGTTGCTCTAATTACCTGACCAACACTGCAAGTGTCTGTATCTCTCGGGCCTGGTTAACACCAGGATATCATTATGACAGGAAGCGTAGAGTACAGCCTTGTCACGCAGTCCCAAACCAAAATGGACAGCCATAGCAACATCGTTATCGTCATCGTCATCCTTCTCCTCCTCCAACATCATCAATATAAACAAAACAGTCTCAAAGTATGTGGCCTTTCATGCCCTGCTCTCATGGTGACTTCAGTTTCGATACCCCTCCACTTCTGTGTTTGGGGTGAGTCCTGTCAGTGTCTTCAGTGTCGGCAGATTCATGGGGGGCTGTTGTTTGAAGGACATGGTGGCGGTCTCCACTCTGGGAGGGACGCTCACTCAGTCTGGCTCCGCGACCAAGCCATTATTGTCGTTAGTCGGGGGGCTTAGTAGGTGGTGTCCTAAGTACGTTGAACCAGAACAGGCACCACTGAACACCACCGAAGTGACTCAGCAGCAGTGCAGGGTCTTCTCTGGTGTGCGGCCTCCTGGCGACCTAACATCGACGATGGTTCCCTGCGGACTGCCGACGCTGGAACTGTGACGGACGAACCCGGGTGTGGTGTGGCCGTGTACGGGGGAAATCTAAATGAGCGGCGTGGGGAGTAATGCCACTGGCGCAGATCATGGGGCAGCAAAAAAAAAATCAAAGCGTTTCAATAAAGAAATTGGCAAAAGGACTAATAAGACAAAGAAAAAGAAAACCCAGATGAGTCGATAAATAAAAACCCTGAGAAAATCCAGAAACTAAAGGAGCGAGAGGATGGACTAATTTCAAGCACCTGACTTCCCCACGCTGGGGATACTACTGATGCTAAAAGACCAGTTTTGTTTTTCTCACGACGATGATATACAACGAGTCACTATAAGCATTGGTATTGAAAAAGTATAACGTTCCAAAACAAATTCTAAAAACTATACACGGTGAGGTCACGTATTCATCTTTTATGTTCCTGTCCATTGTATGAAATCAAATACAGGCCCAGATCTCTCCAGATATTTCCGAAGAACGATTCGGATTTTAGAGAATAGAGCAACGGCCTACAAGAAAAAGAGTCACCAAAGGAACAGAATATAAAAGGAAAATATGAAAAGGGAGCCAAAGAAAAGATAAGACAGTCGAAAGAAAATATCAAAGAAAAGGACCGAGACAATGTCCGTATGCCTGTCTATCTGTTTGTCCGTCTGTCTGTCTTTCTCTGGCTGTGTGTGTGTAAATGTGTGTGTGTGTGTGTGTGTGTGTGTGTGTGTGTGTGTGTGTGTGTGTGTGTGTGTGTGTGTGTGTGTGTGTGTGTGTTTCTGTTTCTCTCATTATCCATATGTTTCCATCGATCTGGTTTTCTCTCTCTCTCTCCATCCGCTCTCTCCCTCCCTCCATCTCCATCTGTCTCTCCAATTTCTCCCCCCCCCTGTCTCTCTCTCTCTCTCTCTCTCTCTCTCTCTCTCTCTCTCTCTCTCTCATGAACGTG
>NC_134890.1:3670909-3678409 GCF_041734735.1 Babylonia areolata
CTGCTTATGCCGCCACCACCATCACCACCACTATTACTTCAAGCACCTAATCAAATGACATTGCTCTAAGCGTTTTACAATTATATCAGTTCCAAAACAATATTCACCAAAACATACATGTTGCTACAACTAAATAAGCAAGCATGATGAATTATGACGAAATATTGCATCAAATCTGATCATACACTAAACTCAATGTCCATAGTAAACACCAAACCAAAAACCAATTTGAACATAAACCCAACATCCCAAAACCAGTCCCACACTCCCTCTAGACAACACCTCGTTACACACACAGAAAACAGAAATAAGCACACACCCACACTGTCATAGGCATCAGGAGATGAATTAAGGCCAGAAACTACAGTCAAATAACGTTTTTTTCTCTCCAACAAGATCTCTCTTTTTTTTCTTTTTTTTTGTCGACTAGGCGTATCATCACTTGTGGATCACAGAAAAAGTTATCTTAGATTTCTGTGAATACCCGTTGCTATGGAAATAAATCAAAAAGGCCGCCAAACAATGTATCAAAGAAATTGGGTTTGTGGCGCATGCAAACATTTTTTTTTCTTATGCGGACTTGATACACGATGACATTATCTTCGTTTTCACGTGAGATTGTATTGATTCTTCAATTTCTTTTGCTTTTTTTTTTTTTTAATGATTTTTTGAAATTTTGGGTATTGCAAAAATTTACAATGGGTAAAACGACTGGAACCGCTATGAATTAAAACCCAGAGAACATTTCCATACATACTCAAGACAAAACTTCAATAACATGTTATAAAACAATCATGCAGAGTCTCGGTTGTAGGTTTACTCATCATTGAGCACGTCCAAGGTATGTTGTCAAGGCCAGAAACTTGACGACTTGCGTCGAAATTGAACAAAATAAACACTTCCGTGATTCAGCATGCAACCTTTACTGACAGTTTTTTCATTGTTAAAGATATCCTTACAGTGGAAAAAAACAACTTATGCATATGATAGGAGAGATGTTCAAGAATCAAAACCCATCAAAAACCCGTATCATGAAAAAATCATCATTTTTGTCTCTTTTGCACTGCCGTGTCACCCCTTAAAGGCAGTTTTAAACAAATGAGGCTTGAGGATGGTTTTGAAGGTGGATTGGAAGTGTCGTAATTCAAATGGCAAGGATTCTACCGGGATGTGAATAAGAAGGATTTTCGTGGTTTGAGGCCCACCTTTCTCAACGAACCCAGTCAGCCTTAGTCTGTATAATCTATATTCAAAGCCTGTTCGCCCTGATCACAGTGTACTCCAGGGTTCAGTACTTGGGCCTGTCCTCTTTTCTCTTCACTCAGCTTCCAGCTTCTGTTGTCGCATCACACTCTGTTTCTAACTAAATGACGACAAAACTGAAGCCGTGCTTCAGTTTTCAATGCTTCATTTTTGTCGTCAACCAGTTTTAGTTTATTATTTGTCACCCAAGACTTTACATCACCGATGAAGCTCTCAATGGAATGGTGGGTTGTATCTGGTCAGGAAAACGTGAATCAAGAAGCTGGGTGTCATCAGCAAAAGACTGGTCAGGAACAGCGTGTGTGCATGATACGCACGAAGGGAGTTCAGGCACTAGCAGGTCTGCACATATTTTAACCTGGAAGATCGGAACAATTTCCACCCTTTACCCACCAGGCGCCGTTAACGAGATTCGAACCTGGGACCCTCAGATTGAAAGTCCAACGCTCGGCTATTGCGCCTGTCAGATGCCCAGACATGCGTGATATGAGGCGGACTGGCCTCCATGGTCAGTGTCACAGCGGTCATCTGCACGTGTTGACCAGCTGGCTGATTCGGAGATAGCGGACCTGATCAGCTGTAGTCAGCCAAGCGCGTTGTCTCGCTACGGGTGTGTTTCTCATTGGTCTGATTGCTGTGTTGCAGTTGGTGGGTGGGTGAGAGTGTGGTTGTGAGGTTGTGTGCGTGTGTGTGTGTGTGTGTGTGTGTGTGTTGTGTTGTATTTTCCTCTTTTCGTCACAATATATTTCTCTGTGTGAAATTCGGGCTGCTCTCTCCAGGGAGAGTGCGTCGCTACACTACAGCGCCATCCATGTTTTTGTATTTTTTCCTGCAAGCAGGTGTTTTTTGTTGTTGTTGTTGTTGTTGTTGTTGTTTGTTTTTTCCAAATGAAGTGGATTTTTCTACAGAATTTTGCCAGGAACAACCATTTTGTTGCCGTGGGTTCTTTTACGTGCGCTAAGTGCATGCTGCACACGGGACCTCGGTTTATCGTCTCATTCGAATGACTAGCGTCCAGACCACCACTCAAGGTGTAGTGGAAGGGGAGAAAATATCGGCGGCTGAGCCGTGATTCGAACCAGCGCGCTCAGATTCTCTCGCTTCCTAGGCGGAGGCGTTACCTCTATGCTATCACTCCACTGTGTGTGTGTGTGTGTGTGTGTGTGTGTGCGTACGCGTGTGTGTGCGTGCGCGTGTGAGTGTGTTCACACCAACCACCTGCATGTTTAGTTGGTGTGGCATGCCACAGTTTTTGTTAACTGGTTCCTTTCCGAAAGCAAAAGAGGAGAAACATCAGAAGAAAGTGGAGGATGAGAGAGAGCAAGAGAAGAAGTCAGTATTCTGTGGTCTTCCGCTGTAAGAAACACATGCCAGTGGCGTGACTCAAAGCGTCTATCACAGTTCACTGAAGTTTTTGTTTTCCGCACATTGGTTGGTTATAAATATCTGTCCACTGACGCAACATCTGGACTTGTCGTTTCTCTCATTCTCTCTCGCTTTGACTACTGTAACTCCCTATTGTCTGGCTTGCCTGCTTCATCCATTCAGTCCCTTCAGCGCATGCAAAACTCCAGCTCTTAGGAATAAGCGAGAACACATTATTCTGCTGCCCGACTCGTCCTCAGAAATAAAAGATCTGAGCATATCACTTCTCTTTTGCAACATCTCCACTGGCTCCCTGTATCAAACATAATAAAGTACAAGATCAGCACTCTATGTTATAAATGTATTCACAACTCTGCCCCTTCCTATCTCTGTGGCTGCCTTCACATCTACACTCCATCTCACTCTCTACGATCGGCTTCGGTTCCACTCTGTTTACGCATACCCAGATTCAAACACTCGACTGTTGGCCGCCGTTCTTTCTCTGTTTCTGGACCTTGCAATTGGAATGAACTTCTGTTTTCGCTTCGTCAGGTCTCCACACTCAGCTTTTTCAAGTCTGGCCTTAAAACCAACCTCTTCCCAAAATAGCCTCCCTTCCCTGCCTCTTCCTTGTCTTCAGTTTCTACAGTTTTAGAGTTATGCATGCGTTTGAATGACTGGTGCGAAAAGGCTTTGATTTGTCTCTGCACAAGATTCAGCGCTATATGGATATTATTATTATTATTATTATTATTATTATTATAAAGGTTAAACGTTAAAAGTCCCGTAACCCTTTTCGGCCATCGGGGCAGTGATTTCACATCCATTTTGTTCAGGGCTCGGCATTGGAAAGAAGGACACAATCCTCTCCTTCCGTGGTTCTAAACTTCCCCCAGCTGAAGTCAGGGAGCCATTCACACCTGGGTGAAGTGAGGGAAACCAGAGTAAAGCGTCTTTCTCGAGGACACAACACCATTTGGAAACAGGGCCTCGAACTCTGACTACTGGTGAACACTGATCAGAATTCCATGTCGACTGAAATGAGACCTCGAAATCTGGATCAGAAGTCCATGTCGATCGAAACGAGACCTCGAAATCTGGATCAGAAGTCCATGTCGACTGAAGTGAGACCCGAAAATCAGGATCAGAAGTCCATGTCGACTGAAGTGAGACCTCGAAATCTGGATCAGAAGTCCATGTCGATCGAAACGAGACCTCGAAATCTGGATCAGAAGTCCATGTCGACTGAAGTGAGACCCGAAAATCTGGATCAGAAGTCCATGTCGACTGAAATGAGACCTCGAAATATGGATCTGAAGTCCATGTCGATCGAAACGAGACCTCGAAATATGGATCAGAAGTCCATGTCGACTGAAGTGAGACCCGAAAATCAGGATCAGAAGTCCATGTCGACTGAAATGAGACCTCGAAATCTGGATCTGAAGTCCATGTCGATCGAAACGAGACCTCGAAATATGGATCAGAAGTCCATGTCGATCGAAACGAGACCTCGAAATATGGATCAGAAGTCCATGTCGACTGAAGTGAGACCCGAAAATCAGGATCAGAAGTCCATGTCGACTGAAATGAGACCTCGAAATATGGATCAGAAGTCCATGTCGATCGAAACGAGACCTCGAAATATGGATCAGAAGTCCATGTCGACTGAAGTGAGACCCGAAAATCAGGATCAGAAGTCCATGTCGACTGAAATGAGACCTCGAAATCTGGGTCAGAAGTCCATGTCGATCGAAACGAGACCTCGAAATATGGATCAGAAGTCCATGTCGACTGAAGTGAGACCCGAAAATCAGGATCAGAAGTCCATGTCGACTGAAATGAGACCTCGAAATCTGGATCAGAAGTCCATGTCGATCGAAACGAGACCTCGAAATATGGATCAGAAGTCCATGTCGACTGAAGTGAGACCCGAAAATCAGGATCAGAAGTCCATGTCGACTGAAATGAGACCTCGAAATCTGGATCAGAAGTCCATGTCGATCGAAACGAGACCTCGAAATATGGATCAGAAGTCCATGTCGACTGAAGTGAGACCCGAAAATCTGGATCAGAAGTCCATGTCGACTGAAATGAGACCTCGAAATATGGATCTGAAGTCCATGTCGATCGAAACGAGACCTCGAAATATGGATCAGAAGTCCATGTCGACTGAAGTGAGACCCGAAAATCAGGATCAGAAGTCCATGTCGACTGAAATGAGACCTCGAAATCTGGATCTGAAGTCCATGTCGATCGAAACGAGACCTCGAAATATGGATCAGAAGTCCATGTCGATCGAAACGAGACCTCGAAATATGGATCAGAAGTCCATGTCGACTGAAGTGAGACCCGAAAATCAGGATCAGAAGTCCATGTCGACTGAAATGAGACCTCGAAATATGGATCAGAAGTCCATGTCGATCGAAACGAGACCTCGAAATATGGATCAGAAGTCCATGTCGACTGAAGTGAGACCCGAAAATCAGGATCAGAAGTCCATGTCGACTGAAATGAGACCTCGAAATCTGGATCAGAAGTCCATGTCGATCGAAACGAGACCTCGAAATATGGATCAGAAGTCCATGTCGACTGAAGTGAGACCCGAAAATCAGGATCAGAAGTCCATGTCGACTGAAATGAGACCTCGAAATCTGGATCAGAAGTCCATGTCGATCGAAACGAGACCTCGAAATATGGATCAGAAGTCCATGTCGACTGAAGTGAGACCCGAAAATCAGGATCAGAAGTCCATGTCGACTGAAATGAGACCTCGAAATCTGGATCAGAAGTCCATGTCGATCGAAACGAGACCTCGAAATATGGATCAGAAGTCCATGTCGACTGAAGTGAGACCCGAAAATCAGGATCAGAAGTCCATGTCGACTGAAATGAGACCTCGAAATCTGGATCTGAAGTCCATGTCGATCGAAACGAGACCTCGAAATATGGATCAGAAGTCCATGTCGATCGAAACGAGACCTCGAAATATGGATCAGAAGTCCATGTCGACTGAAGTGAGACCCGAAAATCAGGATCAGAAGTCCATGTCGACTGAAATGAGACCTCGAAATATGGATCAGAAGTCCATGTCGATCGAAACGAGACCTCGAAATATGGATCAGAAGTCCATGTCGACTGAAGTGAGACCCGAAAATCAGGATCAGAAGTCCATGTCGACTGAAATGAGACCTCGAAATCTGGATCAGAAGTCCATGTCGATCGAAACGAGACCTCGAAATCTGGATCAGAAGTCCATGTCGACTGAAGTGAGACCCGAAAATCAGGATCAGAAGTCCATGTCGATTGAAATGAGACCTCGAAATCTGGATCAGAAGTCCATGTCGATCTACACGAGACCCCAAAATCTGGATCAGAAGTCCATGTCGACTGAAGTGAGACCTCGAAATCTGGATCAGAAGTCCATGTCGATCGAAACGAGACCTCGAAATCTGGATCTGAAGTCCATGTCGATAGAAATGAGACCTCGAAATCTGGATCAGAAGTCCAAAGCTTGAACATTTCTGCCACTGCGCTTCAGAAAATGTGTTTTCCTCCCCCACCCCACCCCCTCTGACACACACTTATCTAACCTCCCCCCGCCCCCTTCACCAAAATCCCACCCCAGCCATCCTGTTTGAAACCCACACAATCTCACACAAAAAAAACACTGCCATGTTCGTCACCGCATTGAATGTCACCTTCTTTTATAATACTGTTTACACCACTTTCTGTTTCGCACTGCCTCTTCTTAAACTTTTTTTTTTTTTTTTTTTTTTTTAAGGGGGTTCTTTCGAAGTTGTTTTTGTAAATGGCATATAATGGGATTTTACTTGACTGTGCTCTTGTTAATATGATTTGTGCTTTGAAACAAACTGATGTCATGTATGTTATAAACTTACCCATTATTTGGGGGCTATTGTCTTATGAATAAGACATCAGAACCTCTCTTTCATTCGTTCCTTCCTCTCTCTCTCTCTCTCTCTCTTGCACTTACACGCATTCACACACACACACACACACACACACACACACACACACACACACACACACACACACACACACACATTTCTGCACAGGCCAAGGCCCTCAAGTCTCCTCACAAGAAGCCAATCCTAATATTTATCACTTGCACAATGCAGAAAAGAAAGGCTGAGAGCAGACACCGGCAATATATCAAGCCTCGTGCTTACATATTGTCTACACACACCAAGCTTCGCGGATGCACACAGTGTACATACATAAATCAAGCCTCGTGGTTGCACATGGTGTACATACATATATCAAGCTTCGTGGCCGCATACAATCAGCGTCACTGGAATGTACGCAGCATGTCTGCTTTGTTGGAAACCCATCTTTCAGAAGACAGAGAGGCGGTGGATTCGAAGCAATCAGCACGACAGTGACACACGGCGGACTGTCAGTGTGCACAGAAGCAAGAGGATGCTACGCTGGATGAGTGGTTTAGGGGGCAGGGATGGTACGCTTGATGAGTAATTTAGTTAGTGACTGGGGGCAGGGATGGTACGCTTGATGAGTGGTTTAGTTAGTGACTATGGGCAGGGATGTTACGTTTGATGAGTGGTTTAGTTAGTGAGTGAGGGGAGAGATGGTACGCTTGATGAGTAATTTAGTTAGTGACTGGGGGCAGGGATGGTACGCTTGATGAGTGATTTAGTTAGTGACTAGGGGCAGGGATGGTACGCTTGATGAGTGGTTTAGTTAGTGACTAGGGGCAGGGATGGTACGCTTGATGAGTGGTTTAGTTAGTGACTGGGGGCAGGGATGGTACGCTTGATGAGTGGTTTAGTTAGTGACTAGGGGCAGGGATGGTACGCTTGATGAGTAATTTAGTTAGTGACTGGGGGCAGGGAT
>NC_134890.1:3693409-3705909 GCF_041734735.1 Babylonia areolata
TGTGTGTGTGTGTGTGTTAGTGTTGTCTGTCTGTCTGTTTATCTATAGATATACAAATGCAGAGAAAGTGAAAGAGAGACAGACAGACAGGCAAACATGCATACATACAGACAGAGGCCAATATATATATATATATATATATATATATATATATATATATACATATATGTGTGTCTGTCTGTCTGCCTGTCTATCTATTTATCTCTTGATATATACAAATGCAGAGAGAGAAAGAAAAAGAGAGAGACAGACAGACAGAGACAGACAGACAGACAGAGGCCAAGAGAGGCCAACGGATGCAGAGATCGGGAGAAACAGATAATCGATGTACGATTCCTATCATCATCGTCATTATTATTATTATTATTATTATTATTATGACAACAACAACAAATACTACTACTACTACTACTATTGCTGCTAAATACATAACGCTCTCAACAAATCGAAAATCGGAATACCCATGACCATACTACGAACAGCAGCAGCAGCAACAACAGCAGCAGTAGCAGAAGCAGCAGCAGCAGCAGCCGTAGTAGTAGTAGTAGTGCTAGTGGTATCATTCCAGATATATTTCACAAAGTCAGCAAAGCAGAGAAGCTGACATATAGTATTGATCTCACCAGATTGAATTCCCAGACGTTGGCGAATAGTCGTCCTTTTTTTTTCCCCGAGAAGAAAAATGACCCGTGTTATTAACTTCATTGTATGTTACAGTCATGTGGAAAGGCGAGAGTAGAGAGAAGGGGAGGGGGCAAGAGAGAAGAGGGAAGAGTGAGAGAGAGGGAGGGGGAGAGGGAGAGAGGTTGAGAGAGACAGAGAGAAAGATCGGGGGAGAAAGAGAGAGAAGGAGAAGGCGAGAGAGAGAATGGGAGAGAGAGTGATAGACAGAAGAAGGGGAGAGAGAGAGAGAGAGAAAAGGGAATATGGAAGGAGAGAGATTCAAGACTCAAGATTCAAAGATTCAAAGATTCAAAAACTTTATTACTCAAGGATAAAGATTTTAGGCATTGCCTAGTCTTCCAATCTGTCCTTGTGACAACAAAAACAGTAACGATAAGACACAACAATAATAGCAATGGTAAATACTACTACTACCACTACCACCACCACCACCACCACCACTACTACTACTACTAATGGTAATTATAATGCTAATCAACGGACCATCATCATCATCATAAAAATATAATGAAGGGCACACAGTCACACACTCACACCCACCCACCTACACACACTCGTGTGCACAGAGAGAGTGCGAGAGAGAGAAATTGGGAGGGGGGAGAGTGAGAGAGAAAATGAGAGAGGGAGGGAGAGTGAAAGGGAAGGAGAGAGAGTGGGGAGAGAAAAAAAGGAGAAAGAGAGAGAGAAAGGGAGAGAGAGAGGGAGACAGAGACAGTAACAGAGAGAGGTAGGAAGAGAGAGAGAGAGAGAGTGGAATAGAGAAAGGAAGAGAGGGAGTGAGGAAATGAGAGAGAGACAGAGACACACAGAGAGAGACAGAGACAGACAGACAGACAGAAAGGAGAGAGGGAGAAACACACACAGACACACACACACACACACACACACACACACACACACACACACACAGTTATCGAAATGCGTGGGGTGTGAGACAGAAAGATTCGCGTGTGCATGAGTAAATGCGTGTGTATGTGTGCGCGCGTGCGCGATTGGGTGTGTGCGCGCGCGCATGTATGTATTATGCACATGCGTGTTAGTGTATGAAGGTGTGTGTGCGTTACTCTTTTTTTTTTTCCATGGACAAAGGATAGCAAACTAAAAATTATTATTCTTATATACACTGTTCTGAACATCGTAAGACATTTGTGACTGTGTGCTTCAACTCATGGGAATGGAGTGATGGCCTAGAGGTAACGCGTCCGCCTGGGAAGCGAGAGAATCTGAGCGCGCTGGTTCGAATCACGGCTCAGCCGCCGATATTTTCTCCCCCTCCACTAGACATTGAGTAGTGGTCTTGACGCTAGTCATTCGGATGAGACGATAAACCTAGGTCCCGTGTGCAGCATGCACTTAGTGCACTTGAAAGAACCCACGGCAACAAATGGGTTGTTCCTGGCAAAATTATGTAGAAAAATCCACTTCGATAGGAGAAACAAATAAAACTGCACGCAGGAAAAAAATAATATAAAAATGGGGTGGCGCTGTAGTGTAGTGACGCGCTCTCTGGGATTTCTTTGTGTAAATTTCGGGCTGCTCTCCCCAGGGAGAGCGCGTCGCTATACTACAGCGCCACCCCCCACCCCCACCCCTTTTTTTTGTATATTTCCTGCGTGCAGTTTTATTGGTTTTTTCCTATCAAAGTGGATTTTTCTGCAGAATTTTGCCAGGAACAATCCTTTTGTTGCCGTGGGTTCTTTTACGTGCGCTAAGAGTAGATGGAAAGAACTCAAATGTGTAGTATGACTGGTGACTCTGCATCTCCAATCCCACCCCCCCCCCCCCACCTCCCACCCCCCACAACCCCGCAGACAGGTGTGATATTGTGGACATGTGGAAATGCGAGTTAGTCTCTCGGTAACTGTATCCACCAGAAAAAGCTGATTAGAATGGTGGCGGTTGATGGAATACCATGACTCCTGTTCAGTGTCGTTGATATCGGTCTGTCTTGTGTGTTGGGGGTAGGGGGGAAGGGAGGGAAAGATGGGGGTTACAGAGAGAGAGGGATGGGGAGAGATGGTATGTATGTGTGTGTGTGTGTGTGTGTGTGTGTGTGTGTGTGTGTGTGTGTGAGGAAGAAAATAAATAGATAGATGGATAGATAGATGTAGAAAGAAAGGAAGAAAGGTAGCCATCAAAACACAAGCAGACAGAAAGAGAGACAGAGACAGAGAGAGACAGGGGGAGAGAGAGAGACAGAGACAGAAAGAGACGGACAGAGAGACAGAGAGACACACAGAGAGAGACGTACAGAGAGAGAGAGAGAGAGAGAATTACAAAAAGGCAGCAAACACACAGGAAAGCAAACTAAACACAGGATCACCTAAATGTCAAGACGTTTTCAGACATCTTAAAGGAAAACATTTATCAGTCGGCTTATCGGTAAAGAGCAAAGTGGCATTTTATATTAAGGCCCCTCCCATCCCCCCACCCCTCCACCACCCTCCCCCACCACCACCACCCTCCTCCCTTTCCCACGCACGCCCTCAACATACGTAACACCTTCCATTTCGCCCCATCCCCCGACTCACAAAACTCTCCATATCTGTCCTAAGACGCATGGCCAATCTAAGAATGTCTGTAATTGGTGGACACGGCAGTGCAAAAGAGACCAAAATGATTTTTTTCATGATTTGGAGTTTTTGATGGATTTTGATTCTTGAACATCTCTTCTATCATATGCATATTTTTTCCTCTGTAAAGATGTCTTTAACAATGAAAGAATTGCCAGTGAAGATTGCTTGCTGCATCACGGAAGTGTTTATTTTGTTCAATTTCGTCGCAAGTCGTCAAGTTTCTGGCCTTGACAACATGCCTTGGACTTGCCCAGTGATGAGTAAACCTACAACCATGAGACTCTGCATGATTGTTTTATAGCCATGTTATTGAAGTTTTGTCGTGAGCATGTATGAAAATATTCTTTGGGTTTTAATTCATAGCGGTTCCAATCTTTTTACCCATTGTAAATTTTGAGGATTTCGCAATACCCAAAATTAAAAAAATTCATAAAAAATACAATAATTGAAGAATCAAAACAATCTCAGGTGAAAATGAAGATAATGTCATTGTATATGAAGTCCGCATAACAGAAAATGTTTGCATGCACCACATGGACCACAAACCCGATTTCTTTGATACATTGTTTGGCGGCCATTTTGATTTGTTTCCATAGCAACGGGTATTTACAGAAATCTAAGATAACATTTTTTTTGTGATCCACGAGTGATGATACACCTAGTAGACAAAAAAAGAAGATATTGTTGGAGAGGGGAAAAAAAGTCGTTATTTGACTGTGATGTCTGGTCCCCAGCGTTTGTTTCTGTGATGCAAACATTCTGAAGCGACACCCACTATGGATGACAATAAACTCAGTCCTTAAAACCGTCTGAAAAAGAGTAGGCTGGACCCCCCCCCAACCCCTCCTCACCCCCCTTATATTTCGCTGTTTCTTTCTTTCTCTGTTTGAGTATGGAATATGTCAGGTTTTACACCTGTTTGCTGAATGAAATTATCATTAAAAAGACCAACCAGAGATGAGCTTTCTAACTCACTTCAGATCTTTTCATTTTTACCTGACGGAGATACATACACAGACCTTCAGGCATACAGACATAAATATACAGAGAGAGAGAGAGGGGGGGGGAGTGAGGGGGGGCCTGGGGGGGAGGCAGACATACAGACAGGCATACAGACAGACATGTCTATAGCTATTCAGGCATACATATACATACATATACATACATACAGACAGACAGACATACATACATACGTACAGGCAGACAGACAGACAGGCGGACAGAGAGCCAGATAAAAGCGACAGACCGACAGACATACTGAGAGACAGTCTTGTCCGTAAGACATGCCTTTTCTTTTTATTGAAAATTTTATCATTATCTTTTTTTCTTTTTCTTTTTTCTCGCGTCACCAATCAACAGCTTCTCTCTGTAATACACTGTGCAGACATTGATTAATTGATATGGATACTAAGATAACGCCTATCCTCGGTCGGAGACCAAGCTCTGAGCACTTTACAAACACGGGGACATTTGCACAACAGGCTGCCTACTTGGGTAGAGCCGACTGAGGGCTGCCATTCAGCGCTCATCATTCGTTTCCTGTGTCATTCAATCCGATTTCAGGCACGCACACATACACACTCAGACAGGCATGTAACATTTTACGTGTATGGCCGTTCTTTTGTTGTTGTTTTTGTTTTTTTGTTGTTGTTTTTTACCCCGCCGTGCAGGCAGTCATACTCCGTTTTCGGGGGTGTGCATGCTGGGCAATGTTCTTGTTTCCATAACCCACCGAACGCTAACATGGATTACAGGATCTTTAACGTACGTATTTGATCTTCTGCGTGCGTATACACACGAAGGGGGTTCAGGCACAAACAGGTCTGCACATACGTTGATCTGGGAGATCGGAAAAATCTCCACCCTTTACCCACCAGGCGTCGTTAACGAGATTCGAACCCGGGACCCTCAGATTGAAGGCCCAACGCTTTAACCACTCGGCTATTGCGCCCGTCTACACCATCCACGGGGATGTTTCCTATTTCCGCTAAAGCGCGTCTGTGTCTTCCCTGCAGGTGACAATCTCTGACTCCTGCAGTATTCATCATTGTTGAGCACTCCGCTTAGTTGTTAGTATCAAATTCATTACGGACCAAGTATTGTTCTGTCAAGTGCATATGCTTTAGTAACCTGACAATTGAGCATATAATTTTTCACTGTAGCTTGATGAAGCCTTTTGTACACGAAAGTGTGTCTTCACAAGTGGCTGAGAACGTTGATGTTTTTGACTTTTTGCATTCATTATCAGTTGTTTCGCTTGTCAGTTTAATGACTTCTCTTTTACGAAGTCCTTTAAGTAATTTCCTGTAACTGTATTTAGAGGGTTGTTTTGTTTGTTTTGTTTTTCTTCCAGATTTCACCCACATTTTTACCCTCATTTGCCCAGTTTCCCCCAACCCTCCATTCATCCACATCTCCCACCCCTTTTAACCGATAATACTCAGATGTATTCATAAATACTTTAACAAAATGTCTTCAATCACCGATATGTGTGACGGGACATTAAACAAAAATTCCTCCTACAGTTGTTAGCCACAGTCATTTTCTTCAAAAAGCAGACAATTAGGGTGCTGACGTTATCGTGTCGTTTCTGACACGCTGCAGGATACTTTGTTACGAGTCAACAACCTGTAATGTGGAGTGGATGGCCTAGAGGTAACGCGTCCGCCTAGGAAGCGAGAGAATCTGAGCGCGCTGGTTCGAATCACGGCTCAGCCGCCGATAAAATTATTTCCTCCCCCTCCACTAGACCTTGAGTGGTGGTCTGGGCGCTTAGTCATTCGGATGAGACGATAAACCGAGGTCCCGTGTGCAGCATGCACTTAGCGCACGTAAAAGAACAAAAGGGTCGTTCCTGGCAAAATGTTGTTGAGAAATCCACTTCGATAGGAAAACCAAATAAAACTGCACGCAGGAAAAAAAAAAGAAAAAAAAAAGGGTGGCACTGTAGTATAGCGACGCGCTCTCCCTGGAGGAATGACACATCGTTCACTGTATTTCTAGCTATATTCTGGGGAGGGGGGGGGGTAGGGAGGGAGGATGAGAGTGAAAATGGAAGAGAAGTCGAACTCAAACTTTTTAATATACATTCATTGGCCTTTGGCCACAATTCAAGAGAAGCCATATCAATGGGGGGGAGTGTAAGCCCACGATTTCTCGCAATCCCAAGATTTCTCTCACTTTGAAAGAAATCGTGGGGGGCACCCCCACCATTTTCTCTCACTAAGGGAGAAATCGTGGGATTGCGAGAAATCGTGGTCGTTCCCCTCCCACGCTTTCTCCCAATTGCGAGAAACCGTGGGAAGTCCCCTTTATTTGAACCAAAAAGATTTCCTTTGTCATCGGAGTTGGGTTCTAGTCTTTTCCCAATGCAAATCTAAGTAAAAGTAAAAAAAATCAGAGAGAGGAAAAGAAAAGAGAAATAGGGGAGCAACGACAACGACGATCGTAATAAGAGAACAGAAAACGCAAAACGATTGCATCACTCTTCATAGTCGTAAACTTAGAAGGTTGTGTGAGGTCTCTGAACGATATCATTATTCTCGCCAGGAATAGCGTTTAAGTAGAAACTGCAAAAAAAGACGATTCTTGAGACTTCTCACTGCGGAACTTTCTTGCTTAGTAAAGATCACACTCACGCCTGACATTCTTAAATTTAAGACGAATTATAAGATCACTTAGTGGATAAGCAAGCTCGTGTTATCCTGATTCCAAGATTTAGGGAAATTCCTGGCATTGAGCAAACTTTGCGCCGCTAAGATTATTCATGCATTTTCGCCCAAGTGTTCCGAGTTCGATACGCGGTTTCGGCGCAGCTGATGGGTTAAGGGTGGAGTTTTTCCTACAGTTTGACATATGCGCAGACCTGCTAGTGCCTGAATTCCCTTCATACGTACACGCATTCACCGAGATTAAATACGCACGTTAAAGATATTTTAATCCAGATCAGCGTTCGATGGATAATTGAAACAACAAAACACCCTGCATACGTCAGCCACGACAGGTTCATGAGCAAAATTAATGTTATTCGTGTAATGAAAACGACAAAACAGGCTATTTTCAGTGCTGACGTTATCGACTGACTTTCCATTGTTGAAGCTGTCCAGCTTATCTTCAATACCATCTGTTCTCCCTCTATTTCCTTTTTGTACTCACTCCTCTCTATTCTTCTCCTGTACAAAGGAAACAGAGAGAGAGGGAGGGGGGTAAAGAAAGGACTGAGGAACTACGTCCTTTCCCTATCAGTGACCGCATTTAGAATCGGACTGATGCTTTTGGTAATGGGGTTCATTGACACACCGTTCGCTGACGTTGGCGTTAGGGTGCGTGTGTACTTGGCTTTGCTTGTGGGTGTGTGGGTGTGGGAGGTTGGGAAGGGGAAGGAGGACGGAGGAGGGAGGGATGGAGATAGAGATAGATGGGGAGAGAGAGAGGTGGGGGAAGAGAGAGGCAGAGACAGACAGACAAACAGACAGAGAAAGAGAGAGAGAGAACGAACGAACGAACGAACAAACCAACGAACGAACGCTTTATTCAGATAAAGTCAGAGTTCTTACTAAAGGGGGGGTGGGGGTGTTCAATGATAAATTATAATGAGAAAATGACGTGACACAGTAAATCAACAATTCAAATCAACCACAAATAGTTAACACAAATATTCATCGACATTAACCAGGCAACTGTACGATAGAGAGAGAGAGAGAGAGAGAGAGATAGTGAGTCATTCGTTAGTTGATATTCATTTGTTGGTTAATGAGGTAGGTGTGTGTGTGTGTGTGTGTGTGTGTGTGTGTGTGTGTGTGTGTGATCCTATTCCACGAGCATGTCTATATATTAAATTCTCTTGCATGTGGGGTATTGCTGACGTTTTTCTCTGCCGTCAGCTGAGCGTTTTAATATGATGATGATGATGATAATAATAATAATAATAATAATAATGGTATTTGTATAGCTATAGCGCGGAATCTTGTGCAGAGACAAATCAAAGTGCTTTCGCACCAGTCATTCACACGCATGCATAACTCTAAAACTGGAGAAACTGACGACAAGGAAAAGGTAGGCAAGGGAGGCTATTTTGGGAATAGGTGGGTTTTAAGGCCAGACTTGAAAGAGCTGAGTGTGGAGACTTGAGGAAGCTAATGAGGAAGTTCATTCCAATTGCAAGGTCCAGAGACAGAGAAAGAACGGCGTCCAAAAGTCGAGTGTTTGGAATCTGGGTATGCGTAAACAGAGTGGATCCGAAGCCGATCGTAGAGAGCGAGATGGAGTGTAAAGGTGAAGTGAGTTCTGTGCTCAGTCATATCCATCCATCCTTGTTCAGAACAGCAATGTCCTGTTCTTCACAAAGCCAGCCAATTCAGAGCCGGGGTTATCTGTATGTCTAAAGTGTTCGGCTGCGTGACGATTACAAGACAATGATTTGTATTCACGTTTCAAGCAAGTCGCAGAGGAGATAGGTGAAGCTAGTCTACGTCAAGGATCTAAAACCTGCTCTTTTTAACACACACACTGTGTGAGAGGTTTCCAGACATCTGCCCTCTTTGCATTATATTGTATTTCTATTTTCTATCACAACGGATTTCTCTGTGTGAAATTTGAGCTGCTCTTACCAGGAAGAGCGCGTCGCTACACTACAGCGCCACCCATTTTTAAGATTTTTTTTTTCCTATTTGCAGTTTTATTTGTATGTCCTATCGACGTAGATTTTTCTACAGAATTTTGCCAGGAACAACCCTTTTGTTGCCGTGGATTCTTTTACGTGCGCTAAGTACATGCTGCACACGGGACCTAGGTTTATCGTCTCATCCGAATGACTAGCGTCAAGACCACCACTCAAGGTCTCACTAGTGGAGGGGGAGAAAATATCGGCGGCTGAGCCGTGATTCGAACCAGCGCGCTCAGATTCTCTCGCTTCCCAGGCGGACGCGTTACCTCTAGGCCATCACTCCACTCCCATGAGTTGAAGCACACAGTCACAAATGTCTTACGATGTTCAGAACAGTGTATATAAGAATAATAATTTTTAGTTTGCTATCCTTTGTTCATGGAAAAAAAAAAGAGTAACGCACACACACCTTCATACACTAACACGCATGTGCATAATACATACATACGTGCGCTAAGTACATGCTGCACACGGGACCTAGGTTTATCGTCTCATCCGAATGACTAGCGTCAAGACCACCACTCAAGGTCTCACTAGTGGAGGGGGAGAAAATATCGGCGGCTGAGCCGTGATTCGAGCCAGCGCGCTCAAATTGTCTCGCTTCCTAAGCGGACGCGTTACCTCTAGGCCATCACTCCAAGGACTACCCTCTTTCTCTGACGTTTATTTCTCCCTCTCCTTGAACTGGTCCTTGAAGGGTGGCCTTGGAGAGGCCACGAGAACACACGTGCTGGGCACAAAAAAGAATGCAACATATTACGAATGTCAGCTGTCAAATCCAGAGAAAAAAAATATTCAAGGCTTTAAGAAATACATATGAACAGACCACCAAACAAAAATTAAGAAAGGGAGAAACGACATGATTAAGAGCAGATAAAAAGAGGGTTGAAAGAAAAGAATTTCTTTCACATAATTTCCAGAATACAGGGGGTACTATCTGTACTTAGAAAATTCCCCGGCATTCCTAATTGGGCCAAATCAGTGCATTGCCACCAACTGTCAATGTCAATGTCATGCTGGTGCAAGCATTTCACCCAGTGGCATGACTTCCAAGCCTCTCATTCCGCATCCCCAATACACAGCCACACCCGGGTTCGTATGTCCCAGTCCCAGCACCGGCAGTCCACAGGGAACCATCGATGTTAGGTCGCCAGGTGGCCACACACCAGAGGAGACCCTGCACTGGTGCTGAGTCTCTTCAGTGGTGTATAGTCGTGCCTGTTCTGATTCAACGTGCTGAGGTCACTAACCTACCAAGCCCTCTACTGAAGATAACGATCGCTCAGTCGGGGAGTCTTGCTGAGTGAGCGTCCCTTACAGAGTGGAGACCGTTATCACGTCCCTCTAACGACAGCACACACACACACACACACACGCACGCAACGCACGCATGCACGCACGCACGCATACATATACGCGCGCGCACACAAATATGAACACACATATGAACACACACGTCGTTACATACGCATACACTGGAACACACACAGACACACACAGACACACAGACACACACACACACACACACACACACACACACACACACACGCGCGCGCGCGCGCGCAAACACACACACATACACACACACGCGCGCGCGCATACACACCAGTGCGCACAAACACACACACACAGACGCACACACAAAAAAAAAACCACTGCCCCCCCCCCCCCCCCCACTAGCCCCCCCCCCCCCCCCCCGACCCCCCGACCCCACCCCCCATCCCCCCAAAAAAGAAGAAGAAAAAAAAAAAGCAACACACAAAAACATTCGTCACAACGGAATCACGAAGTATTGTGCGGGAATGGGGTCTTTGTTCGCCTTCGTGTCTGTAAAACGACAACAAACAAACAAACAAACAACAACAACAACAACAGCAACAGCAATAACAATGAGTGTGAAAGAGAAAGAACTGGTCACACACACACACACACACACACACACACACACACACACACACACAATGTTGCTCAAACAATGGATGCGTGAGTGCCTCAGCTCAGCATTTCAGTGGGAAAGGAAAAAAAACAAAACAACCTTTTCTTTTTTGTTTGAATGCTTTGACTGTTTTGCTAGCGCCATATGAAAAAAAAAAAATCTGTCTGAATGCAGGTTTCAGAGTTTCAGAGTTTGTTTATTCCCATTAACTCTTTTGAGTCATAGAGAAACAAGGAAACATGACAATAACAGGATGATGGCCACAGAGGAAGAGCGAAGATAATCTAAAAAGAAGAAACAAAAGGGGGGATAATACAACTGGGGGAAAAATAAAATGAAATAAAAGGCCAAATGTAATCATGGTGATTGTCCTTGGGTCTTCAAGGGAAAGAACTCGTCTCTCAGCCAGGACAGAATGCACAAAACATACTTAATTTTCTCGTGCAGATTTACACAGAAGACATGGATAGAGAGAGAAGAAAAAAAAAGAAAAGAAGAAGAAGAGGAGGAGGAAAAATAAAGGTTTGGTGTGTTATGGAAACAAAAACATACCCAGGGAGAAAGGAATGGAGAGAGAGAGGGGGGGGGGGTGGAGAGAGAGAGGGGGGGTGGAGAGAGAGAGAGGGGGTGGAGAGAGAGAGAGGGGGTGGAGAGAGAGAGAGAGAGGGAGGGGGTGGAGAGAGAGGGGGGTGGAGAGAGAGAGAGGGGTGGAGAGAGAGAGAGGGGTGGAGAGAGAGAGGGGGGTGGAGAGAGAGGGAGGGGGGTGGAGAGAGAGAGAGGGGTGGAGAGAGAGAGGGGGTGGAGAGAGAGAGCGGGTGGAGAGAGAGAGAGGGGTGGAGAGAGAGAGGGGGGTGGAGAGAGAGAGAGGGGTGGAGAGAGAGAGGGGGGTGGAGAGAGAGAGGGGGGTGGAGAGAGAGAGAGAGGGGGTGAGAGAGAGAGGGGGTGGAGAGAGAGAGGGGGGGTGAGAGAGAGAGGGGGTGGAGAGAGAGAGAGAGGGGGTGGAGAGAGAGAGAGAGGGGTGGAGAGAGAGAGAGGGGAGGGTGGAGAGAGAGAGAGGGAGGGAGGTGGAGAGAGAGAGAAAGAGAAAGAGAGAGAGAGAATAAACGAAATACTAAGACACAGAGAGAAAACAAGGCACAGTAACAAGGCTTTCAAAGCCAAAGAAAACAAAGATGAGAGGCAGGGAGAAAGGAATGGAGAGAGAGAGGTGGGGTGGAGAGAGAGAGGGGGGGTGGAGAGAGAGAGGGGGTGGAGAGAGAGAGGGGGGGTGGAGAGAGAGAGAGGGGGTGGAGAGAGAGAGACAGAGACAGAGAGAGAGACAGAGAGAGACAGAGAGAGACTAAACGAAATACTAAGACACAGAGAGAAAACAAGGCACAGTAACAAGGCTTTCAAAGCCAAAGAAAACTAAGATGAGAGGCAGGGAGAAAGGAATGGAGAGAGAGAGAGGGGGGTGGAGAGAGAGAGGGAGGTGGAAAGAGAGAGGGGGTGCAGAGAGAGAGGGAGGTGGAGAGAGAGAGAGGGGTGCAGAGAGAGAGGGAGGTGGAGAGAGAGAGAGGGGTGGAGGGAGAGAGGGGGGTGGAGAGAGAGGGGGGAGGAGAGAGAGAGGGGGAGGAGAGAGAGAGAGAGAGAGAGAGAG
>NC_134890.1:3708409-3715909 GCF_041734735.1 Babylonia areolata
GAGAGAGAGAGAGAGAGAGAGACAGAGAGACAGAGAGAGACAGAGAGAGACAGAGACAGAGACAGAGAGACAGAGAGAGACAGAGACAGAGGCAGTCAGAGACAGAGAGACAGACAGAGAGACAGAGAGAGACAGAGACAGCGATAGAGAGAGAGACAGACAGACAGACAGAGACAGCGAGAGACAGACAGAGAGAGAGAGAGACAGAGAGAGAAGGAAGAGAGATGCAGACATTCAACGCTCATGTTTTATTTGCTTACCTTCCACAGAAAGACAGGGAGCAAGACAAAGATGCGGGTGGACACTGAAACGTGAGAAAGAGAGAGAGGAGAGAGGACGAGACGAAGAGAGAGAGAGGGTGGGAGGGAGAAAGCCATAGAGAGAGAGGAGGAGAGGGAGACAAAGAGAGAGGGAGGGAGATAAAGTCAGAGAGAGACAGGGAGAGAGAGACACACAGAGAGAGATCCAGCCAAACACAAGCAGAGAGACAGAGACAGAGAGACAGACAGAGAAAGAGACACAGAGAGAGAAACGGAGGGAATTAGATGAGAGAGAGAGAGAGGGGTGGGGTAGAGAGAGAGAGAAAGAGAGAGAGAAAAAAACCAGGCTCATTGAAAGAAGAGAGAGAGGGGGGGGGGGGGGGAACAGAGAGTTTGCGTCATATACACAGAAACAGAAATAGACAGACACAGAGAGATAGAGGGACAGAGTGAAAAGTACACCCCCCCACCCCAGCCCACCTCCCCCCTTCTCCCCTCATCTCTCCCCCTCTCCCCCTCTCCCCTACCCCCTCTCCCCTACCCCCCCCCCCCCCCCCCCCCCGCCTCCCACCACCACCCCACACACCTTGTAACTCACTCATTTATCGCCAAACTGACTGCTCGTCTTGTGAAACTTTGTGGTGTAATGTTGCACGCTAAGCTATCAGGCAAAACCTGATGGAGTCGAGATTTTGTCAACACGAGCATTGAAAACATCTCTTTGCTGTCATTGCTGCCATTAAGACCTCCATCCTAGGAACGATAACCGCCGCCCCTTAATCCGCATATTCTTATCCCCCCTTTTCTCGACAGTCGGTAAATGTCAGTGTGTTTCTGTGTGTTTGTTTGATAAATGGATGTCATGGTTTGTTTTGTTGTTTGTTTTGGTTTTGACATTAAATTTTCTTGCAAATAACGGAGGCAGGAAGAGAAGGGTTAAGAGAGAGAGAGGGGGGGCAGAGAGAGAGGTACAGAGAGAGAGGCAGAGAGAGACAGAGAGAGAGAGAGGCACAGAGAGAGAGAGACAGAGAACAAGAACAAGAACAAAACTTTAATCTCCAGGCCTCCGGCCCCTAGAAAGAGGTCAAAAGTACACAATATGGTGATCACTCAGCCACAACAAAATGTAAAATACGTACTAACGTAACCTGTAGAACAAAAGTGCTTCTTGTGCATAGTAAATTAATTCTAACTTTCATCATTGTTGTCACAGAATTCCTGTCGTATCTTCAGGGCATTAAATATATAAATGCAGAGTGTACGAATAGAGAGGTACAGAGAGAGAGGCAGAGAGAGAGAGAGAGAGAGAGAGGTACAGAGAGAGAGGCAGAGAGAGAGAGACAGAGAGAGAGGTACAGAGAGAGAGGCAGAGAGAGAGAGAGACAGAGAGAGAGGGCAGAGAGAGAAGACAGAGAGATAGGAGGCACAGAGAGAGCGGTACACAGAGAGGAGGGCAGAGAGAGAGGTACAGAGAGAGAGCAGAGGAGAGAGAGGCACAGAGAGAGGCACATAGAGAGGGCAGATAGAGAGGCAGAGAGAGAGAGGAGATAGGTACAGAGAGAGAGGCACAGAGAGAGGCAGAGAGAGAGAAGTACAGAGGAGAGGCACAGAGGCTGAGAGAGAGAGAGGTACAGAGAGAGAGGCAGAGAGAGAGATAGGAGAGAGGCACAGAGAGACAGAGAGAGAGGCACACAGAGAGCGGTACACAGAGAGAGGCACAGAGAGAGAGGCACAGAGAGACAGAGAGAGAGGCAGAGAGAGAGGCAGAGAGAGAGATAGAGGCACAGAGAGAGCGGTACACAGAGAGAGGCACAGAGAGAGAGAGAGGGGGGGGGGGAACAGAGAGGAGAGGGCAGAGAGGACACAGAGAGAGGCACAGAGAGGGCACAGAGAGAGGCAGAGACAGCGAGGACAAGACAAGACAAATTCTTTATTATCGAGGGTAATAGATTAAGCACTGGCGCGCTTTTTTTTTTCTCACCCAGTCCCCGCCCTGAAACAGGTCTACACTACACAATACTACATTATATATGTCATTGCATACACTACACAATGCTGCTTAAAGTCATAGCATGCGAATACTATACTACATAAAGGCATACTACACAATACTTTATACAGAGAGAGAGAGAGACAGAGAGAGAGAGATGAGAGAGACAGAGAGAAAGAGAGAGGGAGAGATAGAGGGAGAGAGAGAGAGGAGGAGACGGAGAGAGAGGGGGGAGAGTGAGAGAGAGAGAGAGAGAGGAGGAGACGGGAGAGAGAGGGAGGAGAGTGAGAAGAGAGAGAGAGGAGGAGGAGACGGAGAGAGAGGGAGGGAGAGTGAGAGAGAGAGGAGGAGACGGAGAGAGAGGGAGGGAAGGTGGAGAAGGAGGAGAGGAGAGACGGAGAGAGAGGGAGGAGAGTGAGAGAGAGAGAGAGGAGGAGGAGACGGAGAGAGAGGGAGGAGAGTGAGAGAGAGAGAGAGAGGAGGAGGACGGAGAGAGAGGGAGGGAGAGTGAGAGAGAGAGAGAGGAGGAGGAGTACGGAGAGAGAGGGAGGAGAGTGAGAGAGAGAGAGAGAGGAGGACGGAGAGAGAGGGATGAGAGTGAGAGGAGAGAGGGAGGAGTACGAGAGAGAGGGAGAGAGAGAGAGAGAGAGGAGGGAGACGGAGAGAGAGGGGAGGAGAGGTGAGAGAGAGAGGAGAGGGAGGAGAGGGTGAGGAGAGAGAGGAGAGGAGGAGACGGAGAGAGAGGGAGGAGAGTGAGAGAGAGAGAGAGGGAGGAGACGGAGAGGGAGGAGAGTGAGAGAAGAGAGAGAGAGAGAGAGGAGGAGACGAGAGAGAGGGGGAGAGGTGAGAGAGAGAGAGAGACAGAGAGAGAGAGAGAGAGAGAGAGAGAGAGAGAGAGAGAGAGAGAGAGAGAAACGAAACGAAATTTCATTTTCGGAGGGAAAAGGAATCGTTACAATTTGATAGGATTTAAAACAAAAAAAGGTTACAACCGGCCTTCTGGGAAAGGAAATTGAAAAGCTATGTTCTTTGGATCACATCTTTTTCTTCAATGTTGGATCCATGATCCTACATACCTTCTCTTCCTGGTCCCCTCCCCCCCCCCCCCACCCAGCCCCATCCCCCCCACCCCCCGCCCCCACACACACACCTTACACCTTCGCTCTCCTCTCTGCTTGTAATCTACACCCATCAATGAATGAATGAATGGAGTCTCCCGTCGGACCGACGGATGAGTAGGCAGGCAGGCTTATCTGTCGGTGTGTGTCCTCATATGGGAGAAGAGGCCGATTCTGGATGCTCAGCACTTCCCACAGGTGTTGCAAAGGAAAACGTCTCCAGAAGTTGAGCCCTGCTTCCTTCGCTCACGTTTTTTTCTCCTTACTGGCCAGCGTTCTCTTGTTTTCAAACGTCTTTATGCCACTAGAGCACAGCATCCTCCAGCCAGGGCGGTCAAGGGCATCAGTTTCCCAGGAAGCGATGTCTATGTCACAGGCTTTGAGGTTTGTCTTCAAGGTGTCCTTGAAGCGCTTGCAGGGTCTTCCAAGTTCGCGGTGGCCTTCCTTCAGCTGACCATACAAAAGCATCTTCCGGAACCTGCTGTCTGTCATGCGGACAACACCCACCATGGATACAGCAAAAAGTCAGTGAGCAGAACTCAGATTACCCAGTCAGTGAATTGAACCCACCTCCAACACGGTTCTCTTGCCTGCTAACACGTCTCCGCACTTGGAAAATAGTCCATGGAGCCAGTTGCAGTGCTCGGACGGAAGAGCCTAGTGTGGTCGTAACCCGCTACTAACTGTGTGTAGTATGGAACTGACCAATGGCGTATGTTCGGTCAACGTAGGCATTTAGTCACGTGTACCTGTCAAAAAGTTAGAACCGAGCAATGCAACTGGCTCCATGACTCGAAACGTCGTCGGACATGCGTAATAGCCGAGTGGTTAAAACGCTGGACTTTCAATCTGAGGGTCCCGGGTTCGAATCACGGTAACGGCGCCTGGTGGGTAAAGGGTTGAGATTTTCCCGATCTCCCATGTCAACATATGTGCAGACCTGCTTGTGCCTGAACCCCCTTCGTGTGTATACGCAAGCAGAAGGTCAGATGCGAACGTTAAAGATCCTGTAATTCATGTCAATGTTCGGTGGAAACAAGAGCGTGCCCAGCATGCACATCCCCGAAAACGGGGTATGGCTGCCTGCACGTAAAAGGTCACTCGCGTACATACGAGTGAACGTGGGGGTTGCAGCCCACGAACAAAGAAGAAGAAACATCATTTTGTCGTTCTCTCAAGGAATCTTTGATATTGCATAATGCATTATTATCTTTTGCCTCGTGAAGTGAGGGGACTGAGGAGAGAAAGAGAGAGAGAGAGAGAGAGGGGTGGGGGTGGGGGTAATAAACATGCAGATTCACAAACACACAGCCCAGCCAACGTTCACAAACACCATTCCTAACAAGGATCGCTTCAGTCGTCAAGAAACACCAACAACATTACATCTCCTTAACTCCCAAACTTACGTTCCACAGAGGTCGTGGCGTCCTGTCCATCACAAATCTCAACACTACAATGCTTGCCTGTCACATTACTTCCCCCAGCATCCTCTCAAGTAACCAGCAGCTAAAAGCATGGAACTATAAAGTTGTCAAGATGTGCAGCATGCACTTAGCGCACGTAAAAGAACCCACGGCAACAAAAGGGTTGTTCCTGGCAAAATTCTGTAGAAAAAAAACCCACTTCGATAGGAAAAACAAATCAAACTGCAGGCAGGAAAAAAAATATTTAAAAAAATGGGTGGAGCTGTAGTATAGCGACGCGCTCTCCCTGGGGAGAGCAGCCCGAATTTCACACAGACAAATCTGTAGTGATGAAAAGAAATACAAATACAAATACAAAAAACAAGATGAACAATTTCTAAGGACGCAGAAAGTATGGCTGTGAAAGAAATGTGTATCAGAAAAAAAGAATGTTATCGAAACCAAGGTCCGCTTGGATTCGCACGGATTGCGCATGGTATTGGAAACAAAAGTGTTGGCAGTATTTCGTGTCCGACTAGAACCATCAGAACAGCAGAGGAGGCAGAGGCTATCTGGGCTAGAAATTGATTATAGTGGAGAGTGTCTTGCCCAAGTGTGCAGTCGGCGTTGGAGTGGTTCCCAAAGACCAGCTCGCCCCCACGACTGCAGCACTAAGAGCCTATGTCATCTTGCTTCCTTGTTTGAGAGAGATTGTCCTTCACAAGACATTAAGTTGTTGATGTGTATGTAGGTGTGGGATTTTTTTTTTTTTTCTTAGAATTATATTAATCGCGAAATGATAAAGAGTTAAGAAAGCATCGCACACGCGCGTACTTGCATACACACACATGAACATAAACATACACACACACACATGTGCACGCACGCACGCACACACACACACACACACACACACACACACACACACACACACAAACACACACACACACACACACACACACGCACACACACACACACACACAAACACATACATACACGCACGCACGCGTACCCCCCCGCCCCCCCCCTCCCCCCCGCCTTACACACACACAAACACACACACATACAGACACACAAACACACACATACACGCACCCACGCGCAACCCCCCTCCCCCCCCCCCCCCCACACACACATACACACACATGCACACACACACGCGCAGACACACACACACACACACACACACACACACACACACACACACACACCTAACCCCCAACCCCCACCCACACCCCGACCAACGATCTCCCGACTTCTCCACTCTCCCCTCCCTTCCCCTTTTTCGTCTGACATCACTCTTTGTGGAAAGCCGTGAAGCGATCAACAACAACAGCAACAAGAACAACGCTCGCTCTCTCTGTGTCTTTCTCTCTCTCTCTCTCTCTCTCTCTCTCTATCTATCTATCTATCTATCTGTCTCTCTCTCTATCTATCTGTCTATCTATATATCTATCTATCTCTCTCTCTCTCTCTCTCTCTCTCTCTCTCTCACACACACACACACACACACACACACACGTCATACACGTGCACATGCACACACGCACACACATTCGTACATGCGCACACACACACACACACACAAAAAGAACAAAAAACCAAACACACTCACACACACACAAACACACATAAACACACACACACACACAACAACAACAACTACAACATCAACAACAAAAATACACCCAAACAAAACACACTCACACACACGCACACAGACACACACACACACACACACACACACACACACACACACACACACACACACACACACACACACATTCAGAGAGAGAGAGAGAGAGTATAATGATTCCGACAGTTCCTGTTTGGGAACAGTGGCGGGAGAGAATATTGCTGTTTCCCTCCGTGCCAAACTGCTGGATGACTTCAGCAGCTCTCATTAAGAGCGGGGGGTTAATAATCGCTTTTAACTCTCTCCATACGAACGGCAAAAGAGACGACGTTAACAGCGTTTCACCCCAATTACCATCATTAAAATATTGCAAGTGGAAGGCTCTTATACTGAAGAGGTGAATGTTGACAAAGAATACCACAATTCTGACGACGGAAACTAAAGGTTGGGTCATTCAGACACCCACTGGATATCCGAGGGGTCTGTGTAGAGGAGAAGAGAGGACTGGCCGTACTGAGTGAGTTAACGGTCCTGTTTGTGCTCAAGGTTAATGTGGTGCCCTTTACAATACAAACAGTTCATGTGGAACCACAAAAATCTAAAGCATTTTTTTTCATCCATGCAGTTTGTGTTGAAGCACAAAAGCCTAAAGCATTTGTTGTTGGTGGGTTGTTGTTTTTTCATCCATGCAGTTTCTCTATGTAGTATGATATACGTTCAACTTTTGTGTGATCGAAACATGTTTTGGAAATTTAATTTACATGTGTTCAGCAACACACACACACACACACACACACACACACACACACACACACACACACACACACACACACACACACAAATTTATACAAATACACAGTTCTCTTCCTCTTTGTAGAGACAGTCACACACACACACACACACACACACACACACACACACACACACACACACACACACACACACACACACACTGACTGAAACCATTTATTGTCAGATTAACTGTTTGTTGTACTGACAACACACACACACACACACACATACATACACACACACACACACACACACACACACACACACACACACACACACACACACACACACACACACACAC
>NC_134890.1:3720909-3723409 GCF_041734735.1 Babylonia areolata
CTCGCTCTCTCTGTCTCTATCTCTGTCTGTCTGTCTCTCTTCTCTTAATTTAGTTTAGTTCTTGATTATTTTTCTTTCGTTTATTTTAGATTTTCTTTCAAATTGCTTCCTGTTCCAATGGCTAAATGGAAAAAAACAACAACAACAACATTGTTTGCGTATTCCATCACCCTCAGTAAATGAAATTATACCAGTTGGATTCTGTTTCTCTGTCTTTCTGTCTGTCTGTCTTAGTCTTAATCTGTCCAGGTGTTTTCTCATTTCTCTCTCTCTCTCTCTACCCATCTCTCTCTCCCTCCATCCCTCTCTTTCTCCATCTCTGTCTGTCTGTCTGTCTGTCTGTCTCTCACACTCTCTCTTTCTGTCTCTGTCTGTCTCTCGCTGTGTTTCTCTCCGTCTATGTCTCTCGCTCTGTCCCTCTGTCTGTCCGTCACTCTCCTCCCTCTCCCCCCCTCTCTCTTTCTCTCTCAGTCTATGTCTCTCTCTCCATCTCTGTATGTCTCTTGCTGTGTTTCTCTCCGTCTATGTCTCTCGCTCTGTCTCTCTGTCTGTCCGTCCGTCACTCCCCACCCTTCCTCTGTCTCATTCTCTCTCTTTCTCTCTGTATCTCTGTCTCTGTCTCTCTCTCTCTCTCTCTCAGTCTCTGTCTGTCTCTCGCTGTGTTTCTCTCCGTCTATGTCTCTCGCTCTGTCTCTCTGTCTGTCCGTCACTCTCCCCCCCTCCCTCCCCCCTCCCTCTCTCCGTCTATGTCTCTCTCTCTGTCTCTGTCTCTCTATCGCTGTGTTTCTCTCCGTCTATGTCTCTCTCTCAGTCTCTGTCCGTCTCTCGCTGTGTTTCTCTCCATGTCTCTCGCTCTGTCTCTCTGTCTGTCCGTCACCCCCCCCCTTCCTCTGTGTCATTCTGTGTGTGTGTGTGTGTGTGTGTGTGTGTGTGTGTGTCTGTCTGTCTGTCTGTCTGTCTGTCTGTCTGTCTCTCGCTGTGTTTCTCTCCGTCTATGTCTCTCTCTCAGTTTCTGTCTGTCTCTCGCTCTGTCTTCCTGTCTGTCCGTCACTCTCCTCCCTCCCTCCCCCCCCCTGTCTCTCTCTCTCTCTCTCTCTCTCTCTCTCTCTCTCTCTCTCTCTCTCTCGCTGTGTTTCTCTCTGTCTATGCCTCTCGCTCTGCCTCTCTGTCTATCCGTCACTCTCCCTCCTCCCTCTGTATCATTCTCTCTCTCTCTCTCTCTCTCCAACCCGTTTCCCCCATCCATCTCCCCCATCTCTCTCTCTATCGGTGTGTCTGTCTCGCTCTGTCTCTCTGTCACTCTTTCTCTCTCTGTCTGTCTGCCTTTCTGTTTGCCACTTCCACGCCCCCCCCCCCCCGCCCCCTCCCCCGTCTCTCTCCCCCCCCCCCCCCCCCCCCCCCTCTCTTCTCTCCAACTTTCCACTCGGCAGATACAACTTCCCCTCGTATCTCCTTTTCACCACCGGGCACACACACACACAGACATGACATGAAACATAGGAACGGTCGCTCGGACGCACGTGCATTTAGTCCGATAATCCCATCGCTCCCATGTCCAGGAAGCGCGGCTGGCTGGCTGGCTGGCCAACCAATGCTGTGGCGATCCAGCGCGCGACTTAGCCAAGCCCACCGGGCAATGAAACATGGACACCGGGCCATGGTATCGGTGGACAGCAGGGGGTGGGGGTGGGGGGGGGGGAGGAGAGAGAGAGAGATTCTGGGGGTGTAGATAGGTGCTAGCCTTCCTTGTCCCTCGGGGGAAATATTCAGTGGAGGGAAAGTGCAGGGCTCTGTACACGGTGTGTGGGGGATATATCCCAGGTTATCCCACATATTCTCTGGTCTTCTCCTCCCCCCCCCCACCCCCTTCCCTCTCCCAGTTGTTGTTTGGCCTCATCTGGAGGTCCTGGTGTGTGTGTGTGTGTGTGTGTGTGTGTGTGTGTGTGTGTGTTTGTGAGTGTGTGTGATTGTGTGTGTGTGCCCCCGACTGTTTGTCTGGTAAACGGAGGTTATCACACTCTGTGTTTTCAACTTACCACCTTTGTCTCTCTGTCTCTGTCTCTCTCTGTCTGTCTCTCTCCCTCTCTCTCTCTCTCTCACTCTCTCAGTGCACACACACACAAACAAACACGCACACACACACACACACACACACACTCACACATACATATTTAAATATATTTTATTTCTTTCATCACACACACACACACACACATCTCTCTCTCTCTCTCTCTCTCTCTCTCTCTCTCTCTCTCTCTCTCTCTCTATATATATATATATATATATATATATATATATATCTGTGTGTGTGCGTGTGTGTGTGTATGGTTGTTTATATATAGCACACACACACACACACACCAACGCGCGCGCACGCACATACATATACACACACGCACACACACGAACGCAGACACACACACACACACACACACACACACACACACACACACACACACACATTCACATCGACAGTTCCATACAAGCGACGCACAAAACA
>NC_134890.1:3728409-3733409 GCF_041734735.1 Babylonia areolata
TTTATTCCTTTGGTTATTTTTGTTCTTTCGCTCTTTTTCACCTTCTTTCTTTCATTCGCAGAGACATCTTCTTGAGGATATCAAAGTGGAAATTTCTTTTGTACTTAGTTTGTTTCTCTTTTTTTTTATGATTTCTTTTCTTTTATTGCGTCCTTTCTTCCGTCGCTGTTTCCTTTTTCTCTCTGGATCTGTCTGTCGACACCCGCACCAGCTCTGTCTTTACAAAGCACGTGCTAGTTTTATACAAAGGCTTTCTTCTTCTTCTTCTTCTTCTTCTTCTTCTTCTTCTTCTTCTTCTTCTCTTCTTCTTCTTCTTCGACTTCTTCTTTCCACCTTTCGATTTTTCTCTTTCTCCCCTGCCTCCTCCTTTCTTCTTCTTCTTCTTCTTCTTCTTCTTCTCCTACTTCTTCTACTTCTTCTTTCCACCTTTCGATTTTTCTCTTTCTCCCCCGCCTCCTCCTATTCATCCTCCTCCTCCCTCCCTCCCACCTTCTCCTCCTCCTCCTCCTCCTCCTCCTCCTCCTTCTTCTTCTTCTTCTTCTTCTTCTTCTTCTTCTCTTTCTTCTTCTTTTTCTTTCTTGTTGCGTTATTTTCTTATACTTTATTAACCCCCTTCTTTCGAGGGCGGAATAAAAAGACAAGCAAGCGCTTACCTTCAGAAAATTAATTAATTCATTCATTCATGCATTCATGCATTCTTTCTTTCATTCTTTTTGTCAGTGAGTCAGTCAAGGCAGCCACTCATTCATTTTTTCAAAACATTTATTCATTCATTCATTCATCTGTTTAACAAATTCAGGCATTCAACATAATTTTATTTGTACATCCCGCATCATTGCTCCATTCATTCATTCATTCATTAATTCATTCTTTCTTTCTTTTATTCATTCATTCATTCATTCTTTCAACAGAATGCTACCAGCACAACCCAGCCTGGTTATCAGGAGTCATGGGGGAGCCACTTAGATGTGGGACACACACAACCAGTGAGCAGACATCAGCGATGACCACGACAGAGCGTTTGGACAGATCAACATGTGGAGTGATTCACTCTCTCTCTCTCTCTCTCTCTCTCTCTCGTCTTCAGGGGAAGAGGGGACACAGCTTTCTATTTGGTGGCAGTCATGTCATCTACACACACACACACACACGCACACGCACGCACACACACACACACACACACACACACACGCACGCACACACACACACACACACACACACACACACACACACACACACGCACATGCACATGCACACGCACACGCACGCACACGCACACACACATACACACAGTGGATACTTTTCATAAGAAATATATTAACTAGCACTGTATTAGATCATGTTTGGAAAAATCAGTTCACTTTCAATGTTAAAAGATTAGAGTATGTTAATTCCAAGAAGCTTGGAAATGAATATTTAAAAGTTTGGAAACACAAACAAAATAGTTTTATCAAAATTATAATTTTACAAGAACGCTGTGACAATTCATAAAATTGAAATTGAACCATGAATTATTTAAAGAATGCAGCGAATACACAATACAGGAAAGCTCTATGTTACAAATCAGCGCCCATGATTTACAAATCGAACAGGGAAGATATAAAAACACACCGAAAGAACAAAGACTGTGTGATACTTGTAACAGTTTAGAAGATGAGATTCACCTTTTAGACAGTTGTGTAAAATACAATACGTACAGACACAGATTCCTAATCGATATATGTTGTCCAAATGCAAAGCCTAGTGAGTTGATATTTCTAACAGATTTACAGCCAAGGCTGGCGATTTTTTTTTCACGAATATCTCTCTTCTTAATATGCTCATGTTTATGTTTCATTGCGTTTTATAAATTTTAAGGATTTATGACCAAAAAAAAAATTCTATTCTAATCTATTCTGTTCACACATTCGATATACAACCTCAACACACACGCACATTCACCAACCCTAATCAAACCATCATCTACTCTTCCCCCCCTCTCCCATCCCCCTCGCCCCCCCCCCCCCCCCATACACACACACACACACACTCCCCCTCCCATCCCCCAACAAACACACTGTGTAAATGATATGGAGATTGCCGATACACCAATATCACATTGCCAGTCCAGATCGATACTGATACTGAGGGCCAGTTCTTTGAGGGAGGCTCGGCTGACAACAGCGCGGAATGGGGAGATGAATGAACGACACGGGCTTCGCTGATCCACTATCGTGGAGGATAGGATAATAGGCAAAGAATCCGCCGACAATATGTCACAGTTGTGTGGTTCCCTTCGGTACAGTGGTGTGTGTGTGTGTGTGTGTGTGTGTGTGTGTGTGTGTGTGTGTGCGTGATAGTCGTGTCCAAACTGTGACCATCACAACAGCAGAGGAGGCAATTGCTGTCCCAACTACCTGGGCTAGAATCTGATCATAGTGGAGAGTGTCTTGCTCAAGTTACATCCCCACTCTCTTGGCCAAGACGGTTTTAGGACAGACGGTGTTGGGATGGTTCCCAAAGGCCAACTGGCCCCCACAGCTGCAGCACTGAGAGCCAGTGTAATTTTGTCTCCTAGTTTGAGAGTCAGAGTCCTTCACAAAGGACTAAGCTGCGAATGACTTTCCTTTGGAATAGGGAAATCATTGATCGTACAGCTCTCACTTGTTTCCGGTCGGCCCAGCTGTAGGCTTATGTCAATTTGCGATGTTGTATTGTATTGTATTGTATTGTATTTTTCTTTTTATCACAACAGATTTCTCTGTGTGAAATTCGGGCTGCTCTACCTAGGGAGAGCGCGTCGCTATACTACAGCACCACCCTTATTTTCGTATCTTTTCCTGCATGCAGTTTTATTTGTTTTTCCTATCAAAGTGGATTTTTCAACATAATTTTGCCAGGAGCAACTCTTTTGTTGCCGTGCGTTCTTTTACGTGCGCTAAGTGCATGCTACACACGGGACCTCGGTTTATCGTCTTATCCGAATGACTAGCGTACAGACCACCACTCAAGGTCAAGTGGAGGGGGAGAAAATATCGGCGGCTGAGCCGTGATTCGAACCAGCGCGCTCAGATTCTCTCGCTTCCTAGGCGGACGCGTTACCTCTAGGCCATCACTCCACATGTAAGCTGAGCGTTGGAAAAGAGTGCAGTTGCGGCTTCGTGGTACATGTAACGCGTCCACCTCTGAAACGAGATATTCTCGCGGCACTGGATCAAATACCACATTCGTCAGAATTTTCCTCCCCTTCTTGCGTGGTGGTCTGGACGCGAGTCAGTCTGATGAGACAGTGAAAGCTTGGTCCTGTATGCAGAGTGCCGTTAGCGAACGTAAAAGAACCCACGGCAACAAAATGGGTTGTCCCTGGCAAAAGAATGTCGAGAAAGCCACGTTGATGGTACAACAAATACAGTGGCCGACAGGGAAAACGAAGAAAATGAGGGTGGCGCTGTTCTGAGACGAAGCGCTCTCCTTGAGTAGAGCAGCCCGAATTTCACACGGAGAAATCTGTTATGACAATACGATACAATAAATGTAATAGAATGCAACACACTGCAATGCAATGCAACATAATACAATACAATACAATGCAGCACAACACAATGCAATACATTACAATATGATACATAACAATACAATACAATACAGCACAATATACAATACAATACAATGCAATACAATACAATACAACACAATATACAGTAAAATGCAACACAATACAATGCAACACAATATACAATGCAATCCACACAATACAATACAATACATTACAATATGATACAACACAATACAATACAATACATTGCAATATGATACAACGCAATACAATACAATACAACACAATATACAATGCAATGCAATACAATACAACACAATACACAATACAACACAACACAATACAACACAACATAATACAGCACATTACAATACAACACAAAAAAACACAATACAATACAATACAAAACAACACAGCACAATACAACGCACTATACAATACAACACAATATGCAATGCAATACAATACAATACAATATATTACAACACAATACAACACAATGCAATATACAACACAAAACAATACAATACAACACAATACAACACAATACAATGCAATACAACGCAATACAATACAACACCAATACAACACAAAACAATACAATACAACACAAAACAATACAACACAACACAAAACAAAACAATACAATACAATGCAACACAACACAATACAATACAACACAACACAACACAAAACAATACAATACAATACAATACAAGTCCCATCCTGTGGCTGTTCTACGCAGTATTTTCTTTGTCTTCCTTTTCCATCAAAGATGGGTGGAGCTAGGAAAAGCAGAGTAATGTGCCTTTCCCAAGACCCCCAACACTATGCCGAAACTGGGCCTCGAACCCCGGTCACCAGCTGACACTGGATCACAGGGCCAACGACAAGGCGATTCTTCCCCAGTGTCTCGCCAAATCCTTTATTTGAGCGAACATTTTTTTATGACTCACTTGTGTAAACAAAGTGAGTCTATGTTTCAACCCGGTGTTCGGTTGTCTGTGTGTGTGTGTGTGTGTGTGTGCGTTTGTGCGTGTGTGTGTGTGTGTGTGTGTGTCCGTGTGTCTGTGTGTCCGTGGTAAACTTTAACATTGACATTTTCTCTGCAAATACTTTGTCAGTTGACACCAAATTTGGCATAAAAATAGGAAAAATTCAGTTCTTTCCAGTCATCTTGTTTAAAACAATCTTGCACTTCTGGGATGGGCACAACAAAATAAAAAATGAAACCTAATTATATGCAAACTGCATTTACTGTTATATTTGTTTTTTGTATTCTCTAAACTTGGCACTTTGACCTCTTATTCTGACACAACAAGAGGAGTCTTTATTATCATTTTTTGTTCAAATACGAACTTCTTTTGCTAAGCATAGAATTTTTATTTATTTTGCAAACGTTTTGGTGCAGATAGTAAAAAAGGGAAATTACTCTGTAATTAATGCTAGGGGACTTAATTTATCA
>NC_134890.1:3748409-3763409 GCF_041734735.1 Babylonia areolata
GACCCTTCGGATGTCCAGTGGGTGTCTGAATGACCCAACCTTTTGCTTCCGTCGTCAGAACTGTGGTATTCTTTGTCAACATTCACCTCTTCAGTATAAGAGCCTTCCGCTTGCAATATTTTGATGATGGTAATTGGGGTGAAACGCTGTTAACGTCGTCTCTTTCGCCGTTCGTATGGAGAGAGTTAACCAGACATCAATGGAGGAAAAACAGTTACCTTGGAGACTGCAGTCCACCAGAGTCAATATGTAGCAATGACAGAGCATTCAGTGTGGTTTGTGCGTCAAGCTTACATAAATAAATAAATATATAAATAAATAAATAATAATTATGATATAAAAAGGTAGTAGTAATGATAACAATAATATAATAATAAATAAATAAATAAATAAGACAACAATGATGATAAATAAGCAAATAAATGTAAAACATGAAGATACACATTCACACATGCACCCACACATGCATAACAGAAATGCACCGAACATGCAGTTTCACAGATATGAAAGCACAGTCAAATACATATAAACGTACATGAGCTCCAACACACACACACACACACACACACACACATTACCCTGCACCTCCTCTACCCCCCTCCTCCACACACTCTTTTTTTTCTTTTTTTTTCAAGGCCTGACTAAGCGCGTTGGGTTACGCTGCTGTTCAGGCATCTGCTTGGCGGATGTGGTGTAGCGTATATGGATTTGTCCGAACGCAGTGACGCCTCCTTGAGCTACTGAAAATTGAAAAACTGAAACTGTGCGTCAATCGTTTGTTTTTGTTCTCTCTCTGGCAGGCCTGCTAATTTGTGTTTCTGATGAACGTTTTGTTAGGAGTCACATAGCTCACCATCGAACAATCCAATCTGATTTTTTTTTTAATTGCATTTAAAAAAAATCATTTTTGAAATTATATTTGTGATGGCTCCACCAAACGGAAACGAAACATGCTGATCAATATCGAGGGTGAAATGGTGTTATTGTTAATTGGAAGGATCATATTTCTTTTTGTTTTTGTTTTTTTTCTCCATCAATTTGAATTGAAAGCAAGTTTCACACGGGGACAGGTGTCAGATGTGTGTGCGCGCTTGTGTGCGTGCGTGTGTGTGTGTGTGTGTGTGTGTGTGTGTGTGTGTGTGTGTGTGTGTGTGTGTTGGGGAGAGATGAGGTAAAGACAAAGAGTATATAATGATAACAAATATAGCTAGATAAACAAACGAATCCAAGCAATTTGTTTCGTATAATGTGATTACTTTATGAACGAAAAAGAAACTGCTTGGAAAGCTTCCAAAATATCAAAAGGATGATATACAATGTAGCAGCGAAACCCAATAGCGTAGTTTGCGTTGTCTATTTATTTTCCCAAGCACATGTAGTCTGCAATACACGGAAGAAACCTTAGGGTTTTTGTCACCTCCTTCAAACTGAAACTGGAAACGGCAAGAGGGAAACAGAGGTATAAACACTAAGGAAAAGAAATGTTAAAAAAAAAAAAATCAGAAAAAGGAAAAAAACAATGAACGGGAAAAGGAAGAAAAAATCATGAAGAAAGAAAAGCACCTGAATAAATAAAGAATGAAGAATGAAAGAAAGAAAAAAAGAAAGAAAGAAGAAAAATAAAAGATATAAGCGAAAACATTAAAAAGAATAAAGCACTCTAAGAAACGAAAGGATGCAAAGAAATAAAGACCCCCTCCCTCCCAGAAAGAGAGAGAGACAGAGACAAAGACAGAGACAGAGAGACAGAAAGAGAGACAGAGACAAACAAAGATACAGACATACAGACAGACAAACAGGCAGACATGGACAGTGAGAGAGACAGACAGACAGACAGACAGAGTGAGAGAACAAAAAAAAAAAAAAAGAAACAAGTAACATAAACAGAACGAAAAATAAAATCGAATTAAAGAAAAAACTTCAAGAAATGTATCCAGCATCAGAACAAGTTTACTGACAACATTTAAACACACAGCAGTAATGTCTTGCCGCCTGCACTTAATTACACACACACGTGTTGCGCCAAGAACAACAATCACTCTTCCCTCGTCCAGTGCACTCATACCTCTCTCACACCCTCCAAACGGTGCAATAGCCGAGTGGTTAAAGCGCTGGACTTTCAATCTGAGGGTCCTGGGTTCGAATCTCGGTGCACCTGGTGGGTTAAAGGGTGGAGATTTTTCCGATCTCCCAGGTCAACATAATTATGTGCAGAACTGATAGTGCCTGAACCCCCTTCGTGTGTATACGCAAGCAGAAGATCAAGTACGCACGTTAAAGATCCTGTAATCCATGTCAGCGTTCGGTGGGTTATGGAAACAAGAATATACCCAGCATGCACACCCCCGAAAACGGAGTATGGCTGCCTACATGGCGGGGTAAATTAAAAAAAAACCAACAAAAAACGGTCATACACGTAAAATGTTACATGTCTGTCTGAGTGTGTATGTGCGTGCGTCTGAAATCTGATTGAATAACACAGGAAACGAATGATGAGCACCCAGTGGCAGCCGTCAGTCGGCTCTACCCAGGTAGGCAGCCTGTGGTGCAAATGTCCTCGTGTATGTAAAGCGCTTAGAGCTTGGTCTCTGACCGAGGATAGGCGCTATATAACTATCCACATCAACCAATCAATCAATCAATCAATCAATCAAACGGTTAACCAAGACGTCAGTTTGTCCCTGAAAGCAATGGTAAAAAAAAACCCCAACAACTTCCATATAATTATGTACAAATCTGCTTCCATAAATGTCTAGGTGTTGGCTTGTTTTGTGTGTGTGTGTGTGTGTGTGTGTGTGTGTGCGCAAAAAAAAAAAAAAAGAAAGAAAAAGAAAAGAAAAGGCCAACGATTGTTTAATTATTCTTGTTGGAAGAGGCTTTCTGTCTAATTTATTTCATGCAGCCAAGACAAGTTGGTTAAACTTAAGTAATGTTGCAAAGATGAGCAACGTAGTCTGATCTATCCTCAGGTTTAATACCAGAAAAACACTATCATCATTTATGTTGTGTTTCATATAGTTTGTATTCTGTTTCTAATAGTTATGTTATTGTAACTGCTTGTTAAATTTTGGTGTAAAATACTGTTACTGTTATATAGTATCCTCCATGCCCCAGAAGGGGTGAAAGGATTAAATATTCTTGATTCTTGTGTGTGTGTGTGTGTGTGTGTGTGTGTGTGTGTGTGTGTGTGTGTGTGTGTGATATTTTGTTATTGACAGTTTCCATTTGCTCCTTTGGTAGTTCGACCTTTGTCATTCTTTTTTGTTTGATTATGAGTGTAAGTGCTCCGTGCCTCTGTGCTATGGAGGTACAGCACACATAGACTTCCATCATTATCACCACCACCACCATCATCATCATCATCATCATCATCATCATCATAACTACTATCATCATCATTATTATCATCATGGCAGATGATTTTCGAGCCAATACTACACAACACCATACCACACCACACCACACCACACCACACCACACCACAACCAAAGAAACTAACTTTTGACACGAGGGTGTAAAGAACTAGGCTTCCGCTGACACTGCATGATTTATCTTCCCCAGGTGATGTGGCAACTGGCAAATAGTTTCTTGGGTGTACATCGTCAGCTACAATTACAATCACATTTCTTTGCCCAGTGTTGCTTTTGCTTCGAACGTCATTGTCCACGTGCCCCAACTATCATTTACGACACCATCATCATTGGCCATGCCATAAACCGAAATTCACGCCACTAACTTTATGACAAGCCACGTCGTAAGCCATCACACACGGCACCAAATTTACGCTGGCAAGGTCATAAACCATAGTTCACGCTATCGTCTTCACTAACCTTGCCATAAACCAAACTTCACGCCACCAACGTTATGACAAGGCACGCCGTAAACCATCACACACGGCACCAAACTTACGCTGACAAAGTCATAAACCATAATTCACGCCACCAGCTTTACTGGTCACGTCATAAACCATCATTCACGCCACCAACGTCATGACTGGCTGTGCCATGAAGCGTCATTCACGCCACCAACGTCATGACTGGCTGTGCAATGAAGCGTCATTCACGCCACCAACGTCATGACTGGCTGTGCAATGAAGCGTCATTCACGCCACCAACGTCATGACTGGCTGTGCAATGAAGCGTCATTCTCGCCACCAACGTCATGACTGGCTGTGCCATGAAGCGTCATTTACGCCGCCAACTTTACTGGCTACGTCATAAACCATCATCAACGTCACCACCTTTGCTGGCTACGTCATAAACCATGATTCACACCTCCAACTGTACGACCTGACCATGGCATGAACCATCAATAAAATCCATCAACTGTATCGGATGTCCAGGAAGTGTTCACATGACAGCGTCTGCGCGCAAACCCAGGGAGATAATTAGGACGTCTGGTGGTGGCACGTATAGCACGTGAAGCTCGTATAGCACGTGCGCTGTTGCCCTGCCAACCGGCTTGGACTGTCTCACACAAACACGCAGTACATCATTTGCCTTGGGTGAAGATCCTAATCAGATGTGCTTGGGGAGTTGGCAGGGTTGGGGGGGGGGGGGGGGGGGGTTAGGAGGGGAAGATAGGGGGGTGGGAGGGTGCGTCTGTATGTGTGCATATGTGAAGATGGATGAGGGAGAGAGAGAGAGAGGGGGGGAGGGTCGGGGGGGAGTGGGGGGGGAGGCCAGCTATCTCAGGGTGAGAGAGAGAGAGAGGAGGAGGAGGAGGAGGGGTGTGTGTCTGTGTGTGTGTGTGTGTGTATGTGTGTGTGTATGTGTGTGTGTGTGTTCTTTCTTTCTTTCTTTCTTTCTTTAATTTAACGTCTTTTCACTTTGAGTGATATTAGACGTGTCATGTGTGTGTGTGTGTGTGTGTGTGTGTGTGTGATTCGGGGTTAGAGATGATGGTTAAAGGGGGGGAATACAGAAAAAAAAGGATAAACTAGAACAATGGAATAACTAATTCGTAAATATCTTTGTAACGGCAATTAATAACATATTTTTTTTCAATCAATAAAATTCAATATCGGAAGATCGCATCACAGGACCACTCCTATTGGACTATGTAACATGAATTCAGCAATTTCAGTCAACAGTAATTTGTTGGACATTATTTATTTTATGCTTTGTTTTGAAAGTGTTCTAACTTTACATGACTTGGGAAGTAACCAGACAATAGTTATGTTATTGTGATTGCTTGTTAAATTTTGGTGTAAAATACTATTACTGTTATATAGTATCCTCCATGTCCCAAAAAGGGGTGAAAGGATTACATATTCTTGATTCTTGATTCTTGTGTGTGTGTGTGTGTGTGAGTGTGTGTGTGCGTGTGCGTGTGTGTGTTTACCATAAACACAATGAACTTTTTTGCTAAACTTTTTCTTGAAAGCGTCTGGTCTTATTCGAGACACAAGAGGGGTTACTGGTCTATGATAGAACGATGGGAAGTCCATCGATTTGTATCGTGTAATTTCAGTCGTAAACCCCTTTCCCTTTGGGTATGAAATCCTGTCATCAGCACTAGCTTGACATCTGCTTCATACTGAAGACTCGAGAAATCTGCCAAATTCTGAAACTGATCGTTTGATAACTTATTTCAAAAGCATTCTCTATTCTTTGTGCACCTTTTTTCTGTGTGTTTTTTTTTTTTTTTCTTCTTCTTTTTTTGCTGCTCTGTCGGCCATTTCATTTCCTTTTTATACCAATATGAGAGGGCACCCAGCAAAATTCAGTAGTTATGCCTTTGGCTGATAGAATGTACAATAAATAATATATTTCAAAAATAAAACCTGGTCGAGTTTTTATATCAAACGATTGTAATGTATGTAAGACGGAGTCAACCAATAAAACGACCCTGACTATAGTTATCGGGATATCTATCAGATATTCCAACGCAAACATTATATCCACTAGTTCAGCTGTAAATATAGATAGTTTACTTCCTAGATAAAATGACTTTTCAATTTTAAGTGCAGGAATTACAAAAGATGCACCCGTGTGTGTGTGTGTGTGTGTGTGTGTGTGTGTGTGTGTGTGTGTGTGTGTGTTTTCCTTTTCCGATGTCTCATGCAGATCATGGATTTTAATCAGTGTGTGTGGCTTGTTTTTAGTCCATCGACAACTTTGTGGATTTTCATCAAACTAATTTCAATCTCTATTTACAGTGCACATGACCACTTCAAGTTGGTGTTTATGCCGAGCCTGTGATTCCGCAAGTTCATTCCCACGTGGATTAATGAAGTGGTTTTGAATGACTGATCGAGTCGTTGACAAGAGAAAAAAAAAATCTGATGTGGAGATGGATAGGTTCTGCCAGATTAGAAATGCTGCATCATGAAGACAAAAAAAGCACAGAGAGAGAGGGAGAGAGAGGGAGAGACAGAGACAGGCAGAGGCAGAGAGAGACCTAGATAGAGAGACAGACAGAGACAGAGGCAGAGACAGACAGACATACATCGAGACAGAGGCAGAGACAGAGACAGACAGACAGACAGAGACAGAGAGAGAGACAGACGGACAAACAGAAAGGCAGACAGAGAGACACAGATATACAGAGACAGAGAGAAAGACAAAGAGGGCACCAGCTCTTATTGTTCTCTTGAGCGAAAAATGTCTATCACCCTGAACTGAGCTGCAGCTTTCCCTGCACACACAGACACACACACAGACACACACACACACAGACACACACACACACACACACACACACACACACACACACACACACACACACACACTCGCACGCACACACACACAGGCAGACACACGCACAAACACAGACACACACACAAGCGCTCGCGCGCGCACGCGCACACAGAGGCGGACATACACAGAAGAACAGGCACAGACACACACAGAAACACACAGACACAGACACACAACAACATACAGGCACACACATGGACAGACGAACAGAGAAAAACAGACACAGACACAAACACAAGCACACACAGACACAGCCACACACAGACACAACCACACACAGACACAGACACAAACACAGCCACACACAGACACAGCCACACACAGACACAACCACACACAGACACACACACACACACACGCACGCACGCACGCACACACACACACACACACACAAACAAACGCAGACATACCACAACACAAACACACACAGACACAGCCACACAGATACAGTCACAAACAGACACACAGACACAGACACAGCCACAAACACAAGCACACACACACACACACACACACACACACACACACACACACACACACACACACACACACACACACACTGTGTTCCGGTGTGAAGTGCACACCGCTGTTATGGATCGCATGGAAACGTTTTCCATCTTCACATATGTGAAAGAACCATTCCCGAAGAAGAAAACTTCTCTGCACTTTCTTCCCCTCCTCTTCCCTTCCCATTAATTTTCTCCCTTCTCTCTGTCTCTGTCTCTCTCCCTTCCCCCTCTCTCTTTCTCTTCAGCACACACACACACACACACACACACACACACACACACACACACACACACACACACACACACACAGACGTCTGATATCACTAAAAAAGTAAAAAGAGGTTACCAAACACAGACACACAGAGGCTAGGCAGACAGAGACATGAACAGTCACACAGACACACACACCGACACACACACCGACACACACACACACACACACACACACACACACACACACACACACACACACACACACACACACAGAGTTCCATGCATGCTTGTTTTTTTTTTTTTTTGTTGTTTTCTTTTTCTCATTGAAGCAATCTTTCATTGCAAACAGCTTACTTGCTATGCCTTTCATAATGGACGGGGGAGACCATTCATTCTAATTTTTCCAACTTTCGTGTGTCCATAAAGCGTTTTTACTGCTTTCTCGTATCTGCAGTCTGGGTCCCAGAACAAGCTGTAGCACTTGTGATGGTCTGTGCTGGCTTTCATGACATTGCCACGCCCCCCTGGGTTTTCTAGAGAGCTGTGCAAGCTTCTTCAAAAAAAGTTTTGGGGGCAAGGTTCCATCAAACTAGTTCAAGTCGTAAATATGACATCACTTCCACAAGAGGTGCATACTGATACTTGATATTTCTTTTAGCATGCGCGGTCCATGCTGCCTATATCTATGTTAGAGCTGTACAAAGAGCGATAGTAAATCATCTGTCAGTTGGAGGAGGGAGGAAGGGGGAGGGGGAAGGGGCTGGGGGGGGGGGGGGGGGTTGCTCAGGGGAAATCACTGGGTTTCGTTCACTTGATCACTGTGACTGAATCTTCTGTCTGCTTGTCTGTATATTTATCTATTTGTCTCCACAGAGAGAGACAGAGAGACAGAGACGCGTTGATGCTTTACTGTCATTGACTGTACAGTCCTTGTGACAGGGGGGAACAATACATTATCAAGAGACATAAGATCAAAGAAAGAAACATAATATAAATCAATATTCTCACCACACACACAAATAATGCATATACAGAAAACGAGACAAACATAAAACAACTGATAACATCGGTCAGCTGGACCATCCAAAATGAATAATTATTATTGCATACACATACACACAACCATGTGTATCTATCAAATTATCATCAAATAACATATCCAATAATAGTTGGGCTTTTTCTATAAATGAATAATGACAGTCACAGCGTAATTTTGTAAGAATGCTTTTTGTTTTGCCAAGCCCGAGTCAAGATTCAGGACCAGAAGAGCAAGAAGAAGGTGCTGAGACAGGGAGCACCACAAGGAGGAGTCCTTTCGCCAACGCTGTTCCTCATCTTCTCATCCGGAACCAGACTGCTTCCAATTCAGTAGTGGGACAACCATCCCCAACCCGGCGGGTCCTTGGGTGGCGGATAGGGGGAAAGGCCCTCAGATATGGGGGTTAGCTGCGATATAAGTCAGGCTTGCCTGGCCTAATAAGCAGTCCCGGACCAACTGGCGATGTTCCTACCAGGACGGGGTGGGTCAACAGGTGGCACTGTTGTCCTCACTGAAATACCCCATGTGTCCTATCACGGGTTCATCATGCGGTCAATAGGCGCATTATAACCGCTAGCCCCGGGGTGGGACCCTCGGAGAAACAACCCCCCCCCCGGCCCCCCCCCCTCCCCACCCCTGTGCTCACAGGGCAGGACGTACGGGCCATGAGCTAAGGGTGAGGCACTCAGAAAGAAATCTCCAGCTGAAGACGGCGGTATCGGGCACCTGGCGCAATTAAAACCACGATACCACGCATCCACGCTTCCATGATGATGCAGTCCACAGAATCTCGATGTGGCGCTCGACCTTCGGAGACCCGCCGGGGAGGCCGGGAGCCGGGCCCTGTGCCTCAAAGGGGCCCACCCCAAGCAACCGGTGGTCGGACAAGGAAATTCCGCATGCCGATGTGACGAAAAAGGAGACCTCATCCTCCTGCTGGGGCCAAGCAAACAGTACCACCCAGAACGCTCTACATTCTCCAGTGGAATGCAGAAGGGGTGCATAAGAAGAAACTTGGCCTGGCAGAAAGGATGCACCAATAAAATATTGACATTGCATGTGTCCAAGAGACACATTTGACCGTAAACCATCGCTTTCAAGTGAGGGGTTACGAGACCATCAGGTTGGACCGTGAGGAAAGAAACAAAGGAGGGGTGTTTGTCTTGGTGCGGAATTCCATCGCCACACAAGAACTCAAGATCAACACCAGTCAACAGGCAGAGATCCAAGGGGTTGATATAGTCTTTAAAGAACACAACATCAGGATTTACAATGTCTATTGCCCTCAAGATCGTGATCTTTCCCTCACATACATGAACATCCCAGACAACGACTGTGTGGTGGTGGGAGATTTCAACAGTCACTCAGAGAGATGGGGCTATGAGGAGACGGACAGGAGAGGCGAAAAAGTTGAGGATTGGGAGATTGACACACATCTTCGTCTCATCAACCAAGAAGATGATGACCCCACCTTCTACTCTAGACGCTGGATAACCACATCAACACCAGATCTAGCGTTCGTCACCAACGACCTGTTCGTCAGGACCACAAGAACAGTCCTCAACCAGCTTGGAAGAAGTGACCACAAGCCCGTAAAACTCTCTACAACTCAACTTGTAGGCTCCTCAAGCAAAGTGTTTTCCCCGCTGGAATTACAGAAATGCGGACTTTAGAGTTGCAGTGCACAGGGCCCAAGGTGAACGTCATGAGAAAGAGCCCCAAGAGGAAGTCATGACCTCAGCTTTCACAGAGAAAGAGCTGGAGGAAGCGTTGCAGAGCCTCAACCAGAAGTCACCTGGACCAGACGGAATCACAAATGAAATGAATCTGCATCTTGGGATGAAGAGCAAGGCAGTCCTTTTAACAATCTCCAGCTGGAAGATAGGGTCAGTCCCACAGTGTTGGAGGGAAGCAGACATGATCCCCATTCACAAAAAGGGAAAGGACAATTTGAAGGCTGACAGCTGCATACTCACCAGCCTTACAAGCTGCTTAGGAAAGCTGATGGAGAGACTTGTCAACACTAGGCTTGTCTGGCACCTTGCGAAGTATCAGCTGCTGAGCCCTGAACAGGTAGGCTTCCGCCAACACAGATCAACAGATCAGATCACATTCATCGCTCAAAGCACTGAGGATGCATTCCAAGAGAAGAAGAACACGCTTGCTGTCTGGATTGACATGGAGAAGGCGTTCGACAAAGTCTGGAAGGACGGACTCAGGCTATAACTACGGCGATGTGGTGAGTCTGGGAGGATGTACACCTGGATCAGCCAGTACCTACACAACCGCCAAGCCCGAGTCAAGATTCAGAGCCAGAAGAGCAAGAAGAAGGTGCTGAGACAGGGAGCACCACAAGGAGGGGTCCTTTCGCCAACGCTGTTCCTCATCTTCATAGATGACATCATCAGAGAACTGCCAAGAGGGGACAGAGGAGCGATCTACGCAGATGACCTGGTACTCTGGTGCTCTGAAGAGTACACAACTACAGCACAGGTACGCCTCCAGACTGTGCTCAACAAGATCAGCAACTGGACCAAGGAATGGCTTGTCTCTGGCAACTCAAGCAAAACAACCTACACAGTCTTCAGCCTATCCAGCAAGAAGCAAGAGGCGAAACTGACACTGAACAACCAAATGCTTGCAAAGGAATCCACACCAACCTACCTGGAAGTGACCTTTGACTAAGGACTCACTTGGAAACAGCAGATCACCAGATGCTGTAGCAGGGCCAAGCTGATACTGGCGATCATGAAGAAACTTGCAGGGACGGACTGGGGGGCTGATGAACGTATCCTAAAGAGACTCTATATGGGGAGAGACGGTGCACAGAAGGAGCAGGCCAACAAACTGGTGTCATACGATGAAATCAAGACAATCATCAAGGCACAGCAAGGAATAAAGTGGCGCCTCAAGCACCCCAAATATAACCCAGAAGACAGATACCATTTGTTGGAACGACGGGAACAGGTCAAGATCTTCCGCCTGAGGACTGGACACAACCGCCTGCTCCACCACATGCACACAAAATTTGGCATTGGACAGAGTGGAGAGTGCCCTTGTGGTGAGGGACCAATGACAACCGACCACATCCCTCAAGACTGTACAACGTATGCAGCATCCAGGAGGAAGTACTGGCTAACACCGACAGCAGTGGAAGCCAAGCTGTACGGCACACTGGAGGAGCTGCGATGGATGGACGGATGCCTTCATCGAGGACACAGGGCTGCTCATCTAATGGGAGGCGAACGAGGAAAAAGAAGCCTTTCTCATATTTCGTCATCTGAACTTCTGTTTGTCATTTTCTTTCGAAAACCCCATGTTTCTGACATATATTTAGCAAAAGCTTTTATGATATCTTCATCATTCGATCTAAGCAGCATTACCGTATCTTCTCTTTTTACTACATCCTTTTCAAAAAAGAATAATTTCTTTTTACGAATAAAATCATAAGATTTGCACTGAAACACAAAATGGTTTTCATCATCAAAAGCCGAGTTACATATTGAACAGGGAGACTGTGTTGCTGTGCCAGTTTCAGACCATCTTTTATTGGCATTAAAGCCAAGTGTTCTCAGTCTAAATCTGGCGAGAGAGAGAGACAGAGAGACAGACAGAGACAGACAGAGAGAGAAAGAGACAAAGACAGAGAGAGAGAGAGAAAGAGAGAGAAGGACAGAGAGAAGGACAGAGAGAGAGAGACAGAGAGATAGACAGAGACAAAGAGAGAGAGGGGGAAAGAGAGAGACAGACAGAGAGAGAGAAAGAAAGAGAGAGACACACACACACACACACAGAAGTGAGAGAGAAAGAGAGAGAGAGAGACAGAGAGAAAGAAAAAAAGAGAGAGAGACAGCGACAGAGAAATGAGAGACTGAGACAGAGAGAGAGACAGAGACAAAGAGGCAGAGAGAGACAGAGACACAGAGAGAGAGAAGACACAAACCAAGACATAGTAGCATCAACCAGCAAGAACCAGGAGAGTGGGGCTGTACTGGCGATCCTAACTCCACGACGTTTCCTGGGCACTATTGCAGATAAGCATGCACTCACCGTACACTCTTTACGCTAAGCAAATATAGCGCTGCTCAGATCTTTTTTTTTTTTTTCTTCTTTTTTTTTCCTTTTTTTTTATATGCAACCCAGTCGTCAGTGAAAGAACATGTGCGCTCCGTTCCTCCAAGTTTTCCAATAGCCCTGAAAAAAAATTCCGTTCGCTGAGGTATCAATTCAGTTTCTTTTTCTCAAGGAGGAGTCACTGCGTTCGGACAAATGTACATACGCTACACCCAACGCGCTTAGTCAGGCCTTGTGTGCATGCACATATATTTATATTTGTGAACTTATCAGAGTGGATTTCTTCCACAGAATTTTGCCAGAGGTGAAGACTTTTGTTGCCATGAGTTCTTTTTCAGTGAGCTAAGTGTGGAAGCTGCGATACGAAGCCCAGAAATGAGTGTGTGGAGGAGGGGGGTAGAGGAGGTGCAGGGTAATGTGTGTGTGTGTGTGTGTGTGTGTGTGTGTGTTGGGGCTCATGTATGTTTATGCGTATTTGACTGTGCTTTCATATCTGTGAAACTGCATGTTTGGTGCATATATGTTATGAATATGTGGGTGCATGTGTGAATGTGTGTCTCCATGTTTTACATTTATTTGCTTATTTATCATCATTGTTGTCTTTTGTATTTATTTTATTATTATTATTATTATTATTATTATTATTATTATTATTATTATTATTATTATATTGCTACTACTACTACTTTTTTATGTACGCTTATAGTTGACTTCATCAAGTTTTTGCGCCTTATACATATTAGTAGTAGTAGTAGTAGTAGTAGTTCTTTCTTTTATGTATTTATCTATTATTTATTCACCCACCCACCCACCCCCTTTTTTTTTTCCTCAAGGCCTGACTAAGCGCGTTGGGTTACGCTGCTGGTCAGGCATCTACTTGGCAGATGTTATGTAGCGTATATGGATTCGTCCGAACGCAGTGACGCCTCCTTGAGCTACTGAAACTGAAAACTGAAACTAAGTGTGTGTTTTGGTTTATCGTTTCATCCGAATGACTAGAAGCACATCTGGATTTTCCGGTCGAACTTGGGGAAAATAATGAGAGCGATAACCGAACCCAGACCCTTGGGGCATATGCATTGGCATATGAGCGTGTTCACCACCCCGCCACCTTTCTTCTGGATATCAGTCGCCGAAATGGGCAGCCGTTGACAGTGTGTGTGTGTGTGTGTGTGTGTGTGTGTGTGTGTGTGTGTGAGAGAGTGTGTGTATGTATGTGTGTGTGTGAGTGAGTGACACCGGAGATTATCTCCGGTGACACCACTCTCTCCAGAAGCTTCCCTTCACCAGTGAGCTATCGGGAAGGACCCCTGGGTGTCAGAGGTCAGGTCACATCTGCAGCAGCCCCCTGATTGGATCCCTGATGACTGATTAAAGGGGGGAGCTGTGTTTATGGGTTTGTTTGTCATCGAGTTTGTCGTGAGGGCTGTTTCGTCTCTAAAGTCGGCGGAGAAGCTGATGTGTAGTGTCTGAAGATTTCTGACACTTCGTTCTCTGGATGAGAAAGAGAGAGAAAAGCTAAATTTAAAAAAAAAAAGAAAAAAAAAAGAAAGGTTATAAAAAATAACCCAAGAATGACAGACAGACATACAAAAACAAACAAACAAAATCGAAAGACGGGAAGAAAAAGAAAAACAAAAGTGAATGACCCTGAACCCAGACTCTATAATTTATTTTCGCTGAAACTTGCTTGAAATCCATCGCTGTGGAAAGAAGATCTGAAATCGGACTTTTCCCTCATTCTTTATCCCCCTCCTTTGTTAAGACAACCATGGCTGTGGGATGAAAAATGCTTGGTACCTTAGAGTGGGTTCAATAACCGATCTTTTGCAACAGTGCTAAGTTCGATTTGCGTTAACTCACTCAGTACGGCCAGTCCTCTCTTCTCCTCTACACAGACCCCTCGGATGTCCAGTGGGTGTCTGAATGACCCAACCTTTAGCTTCCGTCGTCAGAATTGTGGTATTCTTTGTCAACATTCACCTCTTCAGTATAAGAGCCTTCCGCTAGCAATATTTTGATGATGATAATTGGGGTGAAACGGTGTTAACGTCGTCTCTTTCGCCGTTCGTATGGAGAGAGTTAAGGCAAGACACGGCAGCTATTTCCAGCTATTTTCAAAACAGTTTTATTCTAAATTATGATTATTATTATTATAGGTGGATATTGTTCGGTATCACACAGGATTCACAAAAAAATGTAAAAAAAAAGAATACACTCTTCATACACCGGTTGCCATGGAAAAGATTCAAAATGGCCGACAAACAAAAAAACAAAAAAAAAAAAACAAAAAAAAACAGAGCTCTATAACTACAAAACTATAATAGGTACTTCAGTTTTTTTCTTTTTGTTTTTGATTCATTATTACCTGAACTCATTATTAATTGAACGTTAGCATAGCCGAGTCAAAGTGACAGTTCTTTTGTCATAACTGTTTATTTTTAAAAAAAATCAAGAACAGAAA
>NC_134890.1:3770909-3778409 GCF_041734735.1 Babylonia areolata
TGTGTGTGTGTGTGTGTGTGTGTGTGTGTGTGTGTGTGTGTGTGTGTGTGTGTGTGTGTGTGTGTGTGATGAGTGTGTGTGTGTGTGTGTGTGTGTGTGTGTGTGTGCGTGAGTGTGTGTCTCTGTGTGTGTTAAACAAAAAAGTATCAGTCACTGATATCGCTCATCCAGCTTAAAAGAAAAAAAAAGATTGAGAATGACTTCTGTTTCTGAGCAGAACTGAATCATGCCACATTCAATGCCCTGTACTTCAAAAAGTAAGTTTATTCAGAATATGGTCAATGATTAGGATAATCAGAAATCAGAACGCGGTGTCTATGGTCATGTTAAAATCCAGACTGCTGTCACCTAAGTTTGCCATTTTGTGTGACCTCTGGAGAATCGCTGTGATAAGTAATGGTACCTGCCTCAAGGAGAACTGAAAAAACACTACCATTCTGGTCGTCACGCCGGTGTACACGTCTTCACTCACCATGTGAAAAAAAAACGAATGTGACAATCTTTAAGAAAATTACATCTGGGTCATTTTGACGCTTGCAGCAAAACGACGACATGGAACTTAAAGTATTGCCACTGTTGTCTGGAAACACTACGAATGGTTAGTGAATCCACCCTGTACAGAACACCTCCTACCATGTGCCAACTAATCTAAAGGAATTAAATACTTTTGAAATGTTTGAAAAGTCTCCAGAGTGTTCTGCTTCAAGTTGTCCTGGGCGCCATTCATCGCAAGGCGCTGTCTGGATGACCAGCAAAGAAAAAAAAAAAAGAAGAAAAAATAAACCGCTCAAAACAGCGAAAAGGCCTCATTATCTATGCATTGAGCGGCACAACCAGTAGACTACTGCTGGCGACAATAGCAGCTTTTTGGCTGAGTGGTTTAGGTGAACGGTCCCCCCCTTACCCCCCTCCCCCCTTACACCCCTCCCCCTCCCTTACACCCTCCCCCTCCCCCCCGAGAACTCGCAAACCACCACTTCGTTTCTCCACTGATTTGACTGAGTGGACCAACTGACTACGCACACCCCGGAAAGAATGACCCCCGGAAGATTTGCAGACAGCAAGTCCATCCAACTCTCAGTTGAAGATCTCTGACTCATGGCAGAAAGGTTTTGCGTCAGTACAATGTTGAGACGGTTTGCCTGGTCGGTAAAACTGTTGACGTGATAAATGTGGGAAAGAAATCGGTAAAAGTCAGCCACACTGGAATCACTAGAACGACTGCACGTGAATTAGGGCCGCATTCATGCTTCGTTCGCTCAGCCGCCGACATTCTCTTACCCTCCACTAGACCTTGAGTGGTGGTCTGAATGCTAGTCATTCGCATGAGACGATAAACCGAGGTCCCGTGTGCAGCATGCACTTAGCGCACGTAAAAGAACCCACGGCAACAGAAGGGTTGTTCCTGGCAAAATTATGTAGAAAAATCCACTTCGATAGGAAAAAAACAAATAAAACAGCACGCAGGGAAAAAAGAAGAAAAAAAAAAAAAAAGGGTGGCGCTGTAGTATAGCGACGCGCTCTCCCTGGGAAGGGCAGCCCGAATTCCACACAGAGAAATCTGTTGTGATAAAAAGAAATACAAATACAAACAATAAAAGGCACATTTATTTTCAAGAAAAAAAAAAAATCCAAAACACATCAACAACAACCTGACAGAGAATGTAAAGTTTTGCAAAGAAGCCACTGATTTTAGTGTAGTGTTCCTCCGTTCCATGTGGCGTTTCTTGAGGGTCTGAGCTGGAATCCTTGTCTCGCCCTTACAGCCCCAGTTTCACTGGAAAATCAAACTGAGCGTAGAAAAATCCACTTCGATAGGAACAACAAATAACAAAAATAAAAAAAAATAAAATAAAAAATTAAACTGTACGCAGGTAAAAAAAATACAAAAAAAATGGGTGTCGCTGTAGTGTAGCGACGCGCTCTCCCTGGGGAGAGCAGCCCGAAATTCACACAGAGAAATCTGTCGTGATGAAAAGAAATACAAATGCAAATACATATATAGTGAGAATGGGTACTGAAATTAAAGTAAATGAATATGTCATCAAATAAGAGGGGTGGAACCCATTCCACCCAAATAACTTATTTCCATATACCATAACACAATAAGTACTTTCTTTACCCGACAATAAACCATTTGAAAAATGTACCATTAACCCTTTCACCGCCAGTCAATTTAGAGTGCAAAATTCCCTTCTACCACAAACATAGAACATATGGTGTCTAATAATAGCTAGGGATTCCCCCAGCGATGTGTAGAAAATATGGCTTGTCCTACCACCGAACATAAAAAGCAGTAGGTTCATGGATAACAGACCCATGATCTGATAACCCTTCAGTGAAATGAGTCCTCTACCTAGCTGCTGCATAAATGCGAGCTTAGCAGTGAAAGGGTTAGTTCACACAAAAACATCCTCACGATTTACACATTACAATTTGAGTATCTTAAATGTTAATGAACATGTTTGTATATTGTTTTCAAACTAAAGCAGATATGGTAATCATTTTGTTTTGAAACTGTGTGTTTCCCATGTGAGCATTGCATTTCGTTCTTCTATTTTGTATCTTGAGATAATATATTTTTGAAATGACTACTTCTTCTACTATTTTAACAACCTGTTGATGCTACGACTACCACATCTGCAACACTTGTTGAAACGTTATGTCTAGTTATTATATATATATATATATATAATATAATCAGGCATTGCGTTTGTTTTCGTGTGCATGCTGTCTACATCATTGACCATAACATGTGTAATGTGTGTACATTGTTGAACATGTATATTAATATGCACCTGTGTACTGAGAAACTTAAGAACACGTTCAAACTTTGCGATGCTATTTTATATGTCGCCCCCCTTACCCCCCCCCCCCCTCCCCCCCCCTCCCCCGCCGCCCCCCTTCTTTTTTTTATCAGCAAACGCATCAGTGTTAGAGGCAATAAAGTATCAAGTATCTTGGTGTTAGTTCAGCAACAATTGGCTCTGCCGCTAGTGAGCACTGCCGCTTACTGCTAGTATTGCTGTTGTAATTGCCGGGGCCATATCCACTGTTACTGCCGCCAAGATACTACTGCTGCTGCTGATTACTTCTTCTTGATGTTGCTACTTCTACTGGTGCTGCTATCGATTGGGGGGGCGGGGGGGGGGGGGGGGGGTGTTCCCGGACGACCTCGTCAGGGAAGACAGTCAAGTTGTATTTAGTGTCCTCGGAGTTAATGAGCTCACTCTGTGGCTGCGATCACGGGACGGAAATTACACCGATCGGCTAGGACTCCTCAAATCACTCTCTGCGACAAACCAATCACAGTGCCAATTGGAGAGGGGGTGGGGGAGGGTGGGGGTGGGTAGAGGGGAAGGGGCAGAGAGATGGGCACGGGATCGCGGAAGGTTAAGTGCCGTGAATCTGGAATCAGATTGGTCAGTACTTGGAGGCCGATGACCTGATGTCTGAAAGTTTGGCTGGGCTGTGATGACGTGATGTGGTTTAGGGTTGTTTGTACACACATTTGGTGTTACACACGAGCTACACACACACACACACACACACACACACACATATATATATATATATGTGTGTGTGTGTGTGTGTGTGTGTGTGTGTATGTAAATAGATAGATAGATAACCCCCGAAAACGGAGTAGGGCTGCCTATATGTCGGGGTAAAAACGGTCATACACGTAAAAGCCCACTTGTGTACATATGAGTCAACGTGGGAGTTGCAGCCCACGCATGAAGAAGATAGATAGAGAGATAGATAGATAGATATCTGTGTGTGTGTGTGTGTGTGTGTGTAGGTGTGTGTGTGTGTGTGTGTGTGTGTGTGTGTGTGTTTGTATCTGTATTTCTCTTTTTTTTATCTTTTTATCACAACAGATTTCTCTGTGTGAAATTCGGGCTGCTCTCCCCAGGGAGAGCGCGTCGCTACACTACAGTGCCACCCATTTTTTTGTATTTTTTCTTGCGTGCAGTTTTATTTGTTTTTCATATCGAAGTGGATTTTTCCACAGAAATTTGCCAGGAACAACCCTTTTGATGCCGTGGGTTCTTTTACGTGCGCAAAGTGCATGCTGCATACGGGACCTCGATTTATCGTCTCATTCGAATGACTAGCGTCCAGACCACCACTCGAGGTCTAGTGGAGGGGGATAGAATATCGGCAGCTGAGCCGTGATTCGAACCAGCGCGCTCAGATTCTTTCTCTTCCTAGGCGGATGCGCTACCTCTAGGCCATCACTCCACACATTGTGGGGAGGGGTGGGGAGCTGTGGTGTTGTAAATCTGACGACGACGTTTCGCCTAGGGACTGACAAAGAAATCGCGTGCAGTCCAGACCACAAGGAGCTTTCGATGACCTATTTCCACTGACCGACAAAACGCTTTTTGGATTTCCCATCTGTTCACACGCACTGGATTTGTAATGAGTCTTGGTTTTATGGACAAACGCACAAACCACCTCATCATGTGTGTGTGTGTGTGTGTGTGTGTGTGTGTGTGTGTGTGTGTGTGTGTGTGTGTGCGTGCGTGTGTGTGTGTGTGTGTGTGTTTGTGTTTGTGCGTGTGTGTGCGTGTGTGTGTGTGTGTGTGTGTGTGTGTGTGTTTGCAGCCTCTAACTTAGAAAAAGGCGAAGTGGAATAGCACAATTCAAATAAAATTAAATAGCGTCAAAATTCTTCAAGGAAAAGAAATAATAATAATAATTTTTTTAAAAAAAGGTCAACTCAACGGTGTTAAAAAAAAGAAAAAAGAAAAAAAAAAGTGACGTATCTAAGCGACGTCATTGGAAACAAGGAAGATGGTTATTCGGATAACAGTAACCATTGTTTGGAAATATAGGTCAATTGAATTTCCCCACCCCCCTGGTGTGGATAGTTTTATAGGTCAATCAATTCTCTCCCCTCCTTAGTCTCGCCTCCTGAACACACCAGTATAAAGGATATCAATGATGATGCAGTAGAGAAAGAGTGAAGGAAAAACGTTTTCATTCTTACTGGAGAAACACAAACGAACGGAAGTTTACCGATACAGTTTCGTTGGTTGACATAATATTGGTTCAGGGCAGGATCTGCACAAAGGTTTTTCTGTGGACATTTCTTGGAAACACTATCTCTCAACCGATGCAACCAAGACACTTGTATGCTCTCTGGTTCTCTCAAGATTGGATTACTGCAACTCTCTTTTGGCCGGCCTTCCCAAATATCTGTTAGACAGACTCCAACGAATTCAGAATAACGCTGCCAGACTCATTTGCAGAGCTTCTAAATTTGACCATGTTTCTCTTCTCCTTCAGTCTCTCCACTGGTTGCCTGTTTCTGATCGAATAGACTATAAGCTATCCACTCTGACCTTTTCTGCAGTCAATGGATCTGGCCCCAAGTATCTTTCTGAACTCCTCCATATCTATACCCCGTCTCGCCAGCTCCGTTCTTCCTCTGATACTCGACTTCTCAGGATACCTCACGTCAGAAGTAAGACCTATAGACACAGATCGTTTTCTTTTCAATCGCCAAAGACGTGGAACAAGCTCCCAGATAACCTCCGTCATTCTGATTCCCTCGAATCTTTTAAATCTCGTCTCAAAACTAAACTTTTCCCTCAGTAATAAGTTCAATGGTGGCAGGTCCACTTCCTCTCCGTTAGCTGTGCTTGACTATGTATGTATACATATATATGTGTACATAACTGCATGCATGTATATGAATGTGTACTGTGTGTGCGTGCGTTTATGTAAGTTTGCGCCTGCCTATGTGTGCGTATGTGTTAGGGTAGCTGTTAGATACACATGCATTGTTAAAATGTATGTATGCAGTGTGTGTGTGTGTGTGTGTGTGTGTGTGTGTGTGTGTGTGTGTGTGTGTGTGTGTGTGTGTAGTCATATTTTGGTATGTGTATGTAACATAGATGTAATGTTTTATGTTAACAAAGCGTTTTTGTAAAGCACCTAGAACAGATTTCTGGATAGTGCTATATAAGTATCCATTATTATTATTAGTAGTAGTATTAAACACTGCGGGATATTGCTTATTCTTGTTGCTTGTAGTCCAGCCGGCCGCACAAGGCCATATCAGGACTGTCAAACCATACAAATGCTTTACCACGTCAACACAAAACTGTTATATCTACAGAAAAAATTCACGAGAACAAACCCACAAAACACAGTTCATGACACAATATCCCAACCATTTAGCTCCTTATGGTGAAAAAGACTAGGCCATGCTGAGGACGCCAACAATTCCGCTTAATTCAGCAATCCCAGATTACAAAAAATCGTAAAAAAACAAACAAAAAAACAACAACAATACTTCAAAGCCAAACAAAAAATACACAAAAAGGCCACATATGCAAATAACACTGCAGAATGGGAAGCTAGTGCCCATCCCAGTGTTTACATCTCACACTACCTAATCGCCAGAACAAAACAGCACAGATAGTACATTATAGACTGCGGGAAAGAGAAGAAAAAGTCTCAAGGCTTGCTTGAAAAAAGAAAGGGGAATGGACTGGGAAGGCAGAAAAAGGAGACAACAGTGAAGGAAGGAAAAAGGCAGAAACAAAGAGAGGGATAGAAAAGAACAGAATTTCCAGAAGGCGGGAATGCTGTTTGTACTGACAGACCCCCGGAATCCCCGCGGGGGTGAGATATTGCTTGTTTGATTTATTGGCGTTTAAGCATGGAGCAATGACCAATGAACATGTACGGAGTAGAATTGAGAACCTTGCTGGACCTCAGGAACCTCTCCTTTCAACTGTGAAGAGACGCAAGCTGATATGGTTTGGACACAACACTCGACACACCAGCTTGTCCAAAACAATCATGCAAGGCACCATCGAGGGCGGGAGAAGAAGAGGAAGACAGCGGAAGAACTGGCATGAGAACATCAAACAATGGACCGGACTCCACACACGGGAGCTGCTGCCAGCGGCTGCCGACAGAGACAGATGGAGAAGGGAGGTTGCGTCTGCGGTCCTCAGGCTTCCCCCAACGACTACTTTGTAGTTATGGGCCTGAGGTGGGGTGAGGGTGAGGTAAGCATGGAGTAGGATGGGAGGGAGGATGAGGGTGGTGGGGGTGATATCAGAAGAGAGCCCCTATTGTTGCTGTTGGTTGTTGTTAATGTTTTTGCGTTCTTTTGTCCCGAAATTAACCGTCAGTTCAGACAGCAGTGAGGTTTTAGACGGGTGAACAAAGAACGAGGTTGGGGCACTGTGGGGTGATGTATGTGCCAATGTAACTTGTGCACGGTGTGTGTGGGAGGCAGGGGGTAAGGGTGAGGGTAGGCAGTGGGCTGGGGGTGTGGAGGGGAAGGGGAGGGGGGGGCAGCGGGATATGCAGCTCCTGACCTGAAAAATGCGAACTAAAATGGCATAATAAAAACAAATCGTCAATTCATGTCATGGTAAAGAAAAGAAAGAAAATGGCCATCCCATCTCTCTAGCAAAAAAAACACACAAAAACGAACCAATCAAAAGTGAAGTATCTGAGCGATGCCATTCGCTC
>NC_134890.1:3788409-3790909 GCF_041734735.1 Babylonia areolata
CACACACACACCTCTCTGTGTCTCTGTCTGTCTCTCTTTCTCTCTCTTTCCTCTCTCTTTATCTCTCTATCTCCCCCCACCCCCTTCCGTGTGTGTGTGTGTGTCTGTCTGCCTGCCTCTCATCTCTCTCTCTCTCCCTCTCCCTCTCTCTATCTCCCCTCTCTCTCTCTGTCTCTGTCATCTCTCTCTCTCTCTCCCTCTCTCTCTCATCTTTCTCTCTCCCTCTCTCTCCGTGTCTCTCTCTTTCTGTTATCTCTCTCTCCCCTCTCTCTTTATCTATCTCCCCCCCCCTCTTTCTGTGTGTCTCTGTCTGTCTGTCATCTCTCTCCCTCTCCCTCTCGCTCTTTCTCTTTATCTCCCTCCCCCCCCCCTGCCCCCCTCTCTCTCTCTCAATCTTTTTTTTTCGAACTTTCTTCCAATCTCTGTTCCTTTCATTATTTTTTTTTCCATTCATTCCTTTTGCTTACTTTGTTATTTTTTTTTTCTTTTTTGTCATTCTTTTTTCCATCTTTCTCTCACTTTCAATGTTTGTTTATTCTCTTTCCATCGCTCTGATCTGATTTCAGTTGTGTTTTGATCGTTCATTCTTCCTTTCTTTTTGTCTGACTTTCGATTACTCTGTGTGTGTGTGTGTGTGTGTGTGTGTGTGTGTGTGTGTGTGTGTGTGTGTGTGTCACTATTTACATATTCTGTTTAATTTTGCTTTAGAAAGTCACTTTTTTCAATGCAATGTTACGGAAGATGCACAAGAGAGAACACTGCTTTGTAAAAAAAAAAACCCAAAAAACCGCGATTAAGTAACACAGCACATCGCTGTTTTCGAATGATTATTGATGTCTAAAACCATGTAATTGTCGAGGATTTGCAGTATTAAGATTTGCCAGTGTTATATACTAGCAAGAATTTAATCTTACACTTGGACTGAGAATGCACTTGAAATTTGAAATAGAAAACGAAACTGTTTTCCCCATCTAAACGATGGAATCCTGAAACAAATAAGGGGGAAATGGCTCACCCTGTGTCACTCATGATCACCCAGGAGAGACAAAAATCAAAGATAGCCACAGCTTTGATGTGTAGTTCAGTCATTAGTTTTGTCTTTAGTTTTGAACCAAAAGGTGAACAGTCTGTTCCTTCTATAAAACAAAAAATGGAGCTGTCCAATTTCTCCTACACTCCCCCCCCCCCCAACCCCACTTACCTCCCCACCCCGTTATAACCGACAGTAAAGGAGAAATGCGGAGACTTTTTTTTCTTCTTCTTCACTCGCTGAGAATGATCACGTGTGGGAAGATTGAGGAGATGCTAAACTCTCTCCTTCGTGAATTGCAATCCATAATTTGGAATTCTTCTTCTTCTTCTTCTTCTTCTTCTTCTTCTTCTTCTTCTTCTTCTTCTTCTTCTTTCCATCTTTCGGTCTTTTTTTTCTCCTTCTCATCTTCCTCCTCCTTCTCCTCCTCCCTTCCGCTTCCTCTTCCTTTTTTTTTCTTTTTCTTCTTCTTTCTGTCCTTCATTTTCTTCTTCTCCTCCTCCTCCTTCTCTTCCTCCTCCTCCTTCTTCCCTCCGTGTCTCCCTGTCTATCTTTCTCCAATTCATCTTCTTCTTCTCTTTACTTCCTTTCTTCCTTTCTTCTTCTTCTTTTTTCCTGTTCTTCTTCCTCCTCTTTCTCCCTCCCTCTCCCCGCCCCCCCCCCTCCCTGTCTCTCTCTGTTCAGCAAATTACACCTCCTCCTCCTCCTCCTCGTCCCCTATTCCTCTCGTCAGCCATTTCTTTTGTTAACAATCAGAAGGGAGGGAGGGAGGAGAGGGAGGTGGTGTGTGTGTGTGTGTGGAGGGGGTGGAGGTTGTAGGGAAGGGGGGGGGGTAAGACGGGAGAAGAGGAAAGTAAGGGGAGAAGGAGGCTAATTTTGGCCGTAGTAAAAAATAAAATAAAATAAAATAAAGATTAAAAAAAGAGAGAAAAAAGAAGAAGAAAAAAGAAGAAGAAAAGAATAATAAAATAAAATTTAAAAAAAATCACCAAAGGGTTCTGTTGTCTGACTCGTCTGTCAGACCTGTGGAAGGTAAACGGTGTGGTAAGGGGGGGGGAGAGGGTGGGGGGGTGGGTGGGTGGGTGGGGTTTGGGGTTGATGACAGCGAGCGCTGATTATAATGACGTGGTCTGCTCTTGTCAAGAGACTGGGGCTTGTAGACATTGTGTCCTGATGGTCCGGATAATTAGGGTCTACTCTTGTCTTTTTTTTCTGTCTCCTTCCGCTGTCTTGCTTCTCTGTTCGCTCTCTCTGTCTCTGTCTCTGTCTCTCTCTCTCTGCCTTCTTTGTCTGTCTCTGTCTCTCTCTGCGTGCGTGCCTGTCTGTCTGTCTGTCTGTCTCTCTCCGTGTTTATGTCCCTATCTATCTATCTATCTATCTATCTATCTATCTATATATATCTATCTATCTGTCTGTCTGTATGTATGGATGTATATCCATTTATTTCTCTCTCTCTCTCTCTCTCTCTCT
>NC_134890.1:3803409-3818409 GCF_041734735.1 Babylonia areolata
TTAAATCCAGTCTCATTTATTCAGGAGGCTGTTTATGGAACAATATTTCATCCAATCAGAAAAGCATTCAAGAATTCAAAAAACATTACCATACACACCTATGGACAAATATGTCAACAATCCTACTTAACTTGACTTTATCTTATTGAATACGCATATATAGTTTAACTGTATGTCTAACCGCTATTGCACTACTTAATGATATGAAAAAAAGGACATGTATACTTATTCCACTTCCCTCAATAAAAAACTTCGTTCGTTCGTTCGTTCGTTCGTTCGTTCTCTCTCTCTCTCTCTCTCTCTCTCTCTCTCTCTCTCTCTCTCTCTCTCTCTCTCTCTCTCTCTCTCTCTCTCTCCTCTCTCTCTCTCTCTCTCTCTATCTGAACACATACATACATACATACACACATTCATACAAACATGCATCTATATATATATATATATATATATATATATATATATATATATGCATACATGCATACATACATACATACATACATACACATCTATCTATCTATCTCTATCTATCTCTCTCTCTCTCTATCTATCTATCTCTCTATCTGCATACATACATAAATATACATACACACACATTTATCTATCTATCTGCATACATACATACATATATGAATACACACATATCTATCTATCTATCTATCTATCTATCTATCTATCTATCTGTATACATACACACACACACATATATATATAAAGGACGAGAGCGGGAACCCCCACACCCTCGCGAGCTATGTGTATTGGCTGCTGAGCGTCTTAACCATTCTGCAACCTTCCTCCTGTTATTGTAATGGCTGTTTACATGGAAGTCCTGGCGTTTGAGGAGAGGCGTCTTCAGGACCTCGACCAGCACCGGCAATCCCGCCAAGAGAGGAGACGAGGCCTATCATCTGCTTCTGTCTGCCTGCAGCGAGGACGTATTTCATGCGACTGTCTGCCTACAGCGAGGACGTATTACATGTGACTGTCTGCCTACAGCGAGGACGTATTTCATGCGACTGTCTGCCTACAGCGAGGACGTATTTCATGCGACTGTCTGCCTACAGCAAGGACGTATTTCATGCGACTGTCTGCCTACAGCGAGGACGTATTTCATGTGACTGTCTGCCTACAGCGAGGACGTATTTCATGTGACTGCCTACAGCGAGGACGTATTACATGCGACTGTCTGCCTACAGCGAGGACGTATTTCATGTGACTGTCTGCCTACAGCGAGGACGTATTTCATGTGACTGTCTGCCTACAGCGAGGACGTATTTCATGTGACTGTCTGCCTACAGCGAGGACGTATTTCATGTGACTGCCTACAGCGAGGACGTATTACATGCGACTGTCTGCCTACAGCGAGGACGTATTTCATGTGACTGTCTGCCTACAGCGAGGACGTATTTCATGTGACTGTCTGCCTACAGCGAGGACGTATTTCATGTGACTGTCTGCCTACAGCGAGGACGTATTTCATGTGACTGTCTTAGGATGGTGCTTTCATCTCCCGAGTCATTGACGTTTTCATCGTTTACGATGGACTTCAGTTATGATGGTGTTATTGCATGTGTGTTACTAGAGAGGATCGGCCTGCCCAGCATCGAAAGCCTGCTGATCCAGTGCCAGCTACGCTGGACATGACACGTTGTCTGCATGACAGACAGCAGGATCCCGAAGATGCTCTTGTATGGCCAGCTGAAGGAAGGCCACCGCGAACTTGGAAGACACTGCAAGCGCTTCAAGGACACCTTGAAGACAAACCTCAAAGCCTGTGACATAGACATCGCTTCCTAGGAAATTGATGCCCTTGCCCACTCTCGCTGGAGGATGCTGTGCTCTAGTGGCATAAAGACGTTTGAAAACAAGAGAACGCTGGCCATTAAGGAGAAGCGTGAGCGAAGGAAACAGGGCTCAACTTCTGGAGACGTTTTCCCTTGCAACACCTGTGGGAAGTGCTGCGCATCCAGAATCGGCCTCTTCTCCGATATGAGGACACACACCGACAGATAAGCCTGCCTGCCTACTCATCCGTCGGTCCGACGGGAGACTCCAACAACTATTTGTCAACAAATGTAGATGTTCACTGTGGATGGGTTTATTTCATGTTTATGATCTTTCTTGACCATTGAAATTTTCAATATTAATATGAATAAGATTGTTCTTTTTCCCTCGTCATTTTACTTTGCATTGAGGCAGTGGTCGCTTCGAACGTTGCAAAAAAAACAAAAAAACAAAAAAAGAAAAAAAAAGATCCCCAGATGAGATAAACGTGCAATTCTGGTTTCTCTTGCCATTTTCAGAAAGCAGTTCACCTCAAACGATCTGCAGAATCCATACAAATACAATTCATACTTGTGTTGGGAATGAGATTTGGAGTAGAAAAAAAGTTCATCCCTAACCTCAGTTCATCTCTTCATTCACGCCCCCAAATCCCCCACCCCCATCGTCCCCCCGGCTGCCCCCCCACACCCCCACCCACCCACCCGCACTCCCCCTCCCTCCCACACACCCACAGTCACCGATGGTTGGAGGGAACAGCTATTTGGCTGTTTGGCTGTCTGTCTAAAGGTCAAGTGTCTGTGAGGTGTCGGAGTCTCCTCAGTCTGAACAAATTATCCGCTAACTGTATGGTCGGTTTCTGGGCTCTTTCGATCTTTGTTTGACTGTGTGTCTGTGTGTCTGCGACTGTGTCTTTCTCTCTGCGTGGCTCTCTCTCTGTGTGTGTGTGTGTGTGTGTGTGTGTGTGTGTGTGTGTGTGTCTGTGTGTGTGTGTGTGTGTCCTGCTCTCTCTCTCTCTCTCTCTCTCTCTCTCTCTCTCTCTCTCTCTCTCTCTCTCTCTCTCGCTGATTTTCACTCCACTCCCCCCTCCCCTGTCTCTCCCTCTCCCTCTATTTTTCTTCTCTCTCTCTCTTTCTATGTTTCTACTCTGTCTCTGTCTATATTTTCTCTCACTCTCTTTCGCTGTCTCTCTCTGTCTGTGTCTATCTCTCTTCCCCTCTCTCTCTCTCCCTCTCTCTCCCCTCTCTCTTCCCTCTCACTCACAATTCGTTATTTCGTTTCGTTTACCTATTTATAGTCTGTTCATCTAAGCTGATGATATTAGACTGAAAATAAATGATATTATTATTATTATTATTATTATTATTATTATTATTATTATTATTATTATTATTATTATTGTTGTTGTTGTTGTTACTTAGAAATCATGATTTTTTTTTTAAATCAGTGGCAGGGGAAGAACTATTCAACCGAAAAGGGGGCGGGGGGGGGGATTGAGGGGGAGGGGGGACTGAGGAAGGAAGGAAGGACTGAAGAGAGAGAAAGAGAGAGAGAAAAAGAGGGAGACAGACAGAGGGAGAGAGAGAGGGTGAGAGAGACAGACATACAGAGAGAGACAGACAGACAGACACACAGAGGTGGAAAGGGAGAGAGAGAGAGGGAGAGAGGGAGGGAGAAAGAGACAGACACAGAGAGAGAGGGAGGGAGAGAGACAGACAGACAGAGGGAGAGAGGGAGAGAGAGAGAGCGAGAGAGGGAGAGAGAGGGAGGGAGAGACAGACAGACAGACAGAGAGAGAGGGAGAGAGAGAGAAAGGGAGAGAGGGAGAGACAGACAGACAGACAGAAAGACAGACAGACACAGAGAGAGAGAGAGAGAGAGAGAGAGAGAGAGAGAGAGAGCATAATGTGGAAAAGACAGAATACAATTTTGTACTCTTACTATCTTTTTCTAACTCTGTCTCTCTCTGTGCGTTAACTGCTTTTCCGACAATCCCAAGCAAGGGCAATAAATGGCTGTATTCTAAACGATTCACACGGTTTTCATGACAAATAAATATGATTCTGATTCTGATTCTTATGATTCGCTATGATCTTATTCTCATTTCGTCATCTACCAAAGGCACAATGTTAAAGTCCATTTTCTTTGAAACTTCTCTGTTGAAAATTATGTATTTCTTTCGAATTTCTTCATTAAGGTAGAGAGGGTGAGAGAGGGGGAGGGGAAGAGGGAGAGGAGGGAGAGAGAGAGGAAGATAGAGAGAGAGGGAGAGAGATAAAGGGAGTGTGAGAGAGGCAGGGGGAGTGAGGATGGAGAGGGAGGGAGAGAGGATAAGAGGGAGAGGAGAGAGAGGGGGGAGAGGGAGAGAGATGGAGAGAGAGATGGAGAGAGAGGAAGAGAGAGAGTGACAGGCAGACAGACAGGGAGAGAGAGAGGCAGAGACAGACACAGAGACAGAGACAGCGAGAGACACACAGAGAGACAGGCAGACAGACAGACAGACAGACAGAAGGACTGACAGAGAGAGAGAGACACAGACACAGAGACAGAGACAGAGGGAGAGACAGACAGGTAGACAGACAGAGAAAGAGGGACAGAGAAAGAGGGGGGGGGTTGAGAGAGAGAGAGGGGGGGAGAAAGACAGGGCGGGGGGGTGGGGGGGGGGATTGGGGGGCGCAGGAGGAGGTAAGCAGAGATCCAATGCTGTAGTCTGTCATAAGCACACAAGACAAACGCATAGTGACATATACCCAATCACACACATCCTGTCCAATATACAGCAGTGACATCCACGGTCTAGACTTCGCTGGGTTGTCCAGAAGAATTTGGGTAACTAGCAGTTTTCGTGTGTGTTTTTTTCTCTTTGGGGAGGGGGCGTAGAGGAGAGGGGGGGGGATAGGATAAACACAGGGGTACACGAGTGTCACATGTTGAGCATGGAAAGGGACGGATAAATAGGGAGGAGGGGGGGACACAGGGGGTGTCATATTGAGGGGGGAGGGATGGAGGGAAGAAATATGGAGTGGGGGATACAGGGGGTGTCATATATTGAGGGGGAGGGAGGGAGGGGAGAAATAGGGAGGGGGGACAAAGGGGGCGTCATATATTGAGGGGGGGAGGGAGGGAGGGGAGAAAAATAGAGGGGGCGCACAGGGGGTGTCATATATTGAAGGGGGAGGGAGGGAGGAAGAAATAGGGAGGGGGGGGGGGGGGCACAGGGGGTGTCATATATTGAGGGGGGAAGGAGGGAGATATAGGGAGGGGGGACACAGGGGGTGTCATATATTGAGGGGGGAGGGAGGGAGGGGAGAAATAGGGAGGGGGGACACAGGGGGTGTCATATATTGAGGGGGAGGGAGGGAGGGAGATATAGGGAGGAGGGGGAACACATGGTGTGTCATCTATCGAGGAGGGAGGGAGGGGAGAAATAGAGAGAGGGTGACTGAGGGAGTGTCATATATTGAGGGGGGAGGGAGGGAAGTAGAAATAGGGAGAGAGGGACACAGGGGGTGCTATATATTGAGGGGGGAGAGAGGGAAGTAGAAATAGGGAGAGAGGGACACAGGGGGTGCTATATATTGAGGGGGGAGAGAGGGAAGTAGAAATAGGGAGAGAGGGACACAGGGGGTGCTATATATTGAGGGGGGAGAGAGGGAAGTAGAAATAGGGAGAGAGGGACACAGGGGGTGCTATATATTGAGGGGGGAGAAAGGGAAGTAGAAATAGGGAGAGAGGGACACAGGGGGTGCTATATATTGAGGGGGGAGAGAGGGAAGTAGAAATAGGGAGAGAGGGACACAGGGGGGTGCTATATATTGAGAGGGGAGAGAGGGAAGTAGAAATAGGGAGAGAGGGACACAGGGGGTGCTATATATTGAGGGGGGAGAGAGGGAAGTAGAAATAGGGAGAGAGGGACACAGGGGGTGCTATATATTGAGGGGGGAGAGAGGGAAGTAGAAATAGGGAGAGAGGGACACAGGGGGTGCTATATATTGAGGGGGGAGAGAGGGAAGTAGAAATAGGGAGAGAGGGACACAGGGGGTGCTATATATTGAGGGGGGAGAGAGGGAAGTAGAAATAGGGAGAGAGGGACACAGGGGGTGCTATATATTGAGAGGGGAGGGAGGGAAGTAGAAATAGGGAGAGAGGGACACAGGGGGTGCTATATATTGAGGGGGGGAGAGAGGGAAGTAGAAATAGGGAGAGAGGGACACAGGGGGTGCTATATATTGAGGGGGGAGAGAGGGAAGTAGATATAGGGAGAGAGGGACACAAGGGGTGCTATATATTGAGGGGGGAGAGAGGGAAGTAGAAATAGGGAGAGAGGGACACAGGGGGTGCTATATATTGAGGGGGGAGAGGGGGAAGTAGATATAGGGAGAGAGGGACACAGGGGGTGCTATATATTGAGGGGGGAGAGAGGGAAGTAGAAATAGGGAGAGAGGGACACAGGGGGTGCTATATATTGAGGGGGGAGAGAGGGAAGTAGAAATAGGGAGAGAGGGACACAGGGGGTGCTATATATTGAGGGGGGAGAGAAGGAAGTAGAAATAGGGAGAGAGGGACACAGGGGGTGCTATATATTGAGGGGGGAGAGAGGGAAGTAGAAATAGGGAGAGAGGGACACAGGGGGTGCTATATATTGAGGGGGGAGAGAGGGAAGTAGAAATAGGAAGAGAGGGACACAGGGGGGTGCTATATATTAAGGGGGGAGAGAGGGAAGTAGAAATAGGGAGAGAGGGACACAGGGGGTGCTATATATTGAGGGGGGAGAGAGGGAAGTAGAAATAGGGAGAGAGGGACACAGGGGGGTGCTATATATTGAGGGGGGAGAGAGGGAAGTAGAAATAGGGAGAGAGGGACACAGGGGGTGCTATATATTGAGGGGGGAGAGAGGGAAGTAGAAATAGGGAGAGAGGGACACAGGGGGGTGCTATATATTGAGGGGGGACAGAGGGAAGTAGAAATAGGGAGAGTGGGACACAGGGGGTGCTATATATTGAGGGGGGAGGGAGGGAAGTAGATATAGGGAGAGAGGGACACAGGGGGTGCTATATATTGAGGGGGGAGAGAGGGAAGTAGAACCAGGGAGAGAGGGACACAGGGGGGTGCTATATATTGAGGGGGGAGAGAGGGAAGTAGAACCAGGGAGAGAGGGACACAGGGGGTGCTATATATTGAGGGGGGAGAGAGGGAAGTAGAACTAGGGAGAGAGGGACACAGGGGGTGCTATATATTGAGGGGGTGGGGATAAGTAGGAAGGAGGTGGTGTCATATATTGATGAAGGAAAGGGAGGTAATGGAGAGATGGCGTTTGTGTTGGTAAGGGAAGTGAGGGGAGGGGGGGGGGGTGACAGGGCTGTGTGTGTGGGAAATAGGTTCGAAGGAGGAACCGTCACAAACCTTCTGTCTCTATTATTTTGTTTTTTCTGTCTCTGTCTCTATCTGTCCATCTGTCAGTCTGTCTGTCTATCTCTCTGCCCTCTCACTAAGTATATGTGTATCCCCTTCTCTCTTGAAACTGCATGTTTGGTGCATATCTGTTATGCATGTGTTGGTGTATGTGTGAATGTGTGTCTTCATGTTTTACATTTATTTGCTTATTTATCATCATTGTTGTCTTTTTATTATTTTTTTAAAAATTATTTTATTATTATTATTACTACTACCTTTTTCTATATTATAATTATTTATTTATTTATTTATTTATGTAAGCTTATCTATTATTTATTCCCCTTTTTTTCTTTTCTTTTTTTTCTCAAGGCCTGACTGAGCGCGTTGGGTCACGCTGCTGGTCAAGCATCTGCTTGGCAGATGTGGTGTAGCGTATATGGTTTTGTCCGAACGCAGTGACGCCTCCTTGAGCTACTGAAACTGAAACTGAAATTCTCTCTCTCTCTCTCTCTCTCTCTCTCTCTCTCTCCCCAGCCCCCCTCCCCCCCTCAATACTATACAGGACAGATGAAAGACAGTTAATGACAACGTCCAGATCATACCAGATCACCCAGTGACAACCCTTACCAGTGCCCATCAAGAATTGTTTGTGATGTGTGTAGGACGTAGTGGAGCGATGTACCATTTTTCCTTGTCAGTCCAAAGGACACAGATTAATAAAGGCTTCACGTGCCTCAGTGTGATCGGTCTCTCTGTCTCCCTGTCCCCGGTGTAACTGGCCAGATCTTCCCCTGTCCAGAGTTTACCCCGGTATGAATTGGCCTATGCCATAACATACCCCCCGTATAAACTAGCCTGGGCTACATTATACCCGGGGTATAGTTTGGCATAGGCCAGTTTTTAATTGCAATGTTTTTAAAAGCGAATATGTGAAATGCTTTTATTTGAGAACATATGTCTATTACTCTTGTTTAATCAAGTTATCCGCGTGTGTGGGGTGGGGGGTGCGGGTGTGAGCTGATTATCTGGTTGTGGTTTTCCGCAATTCATCTTTATTCTTATCTTATCTATCTATTATAATCAATGTGCAGTATAGTAGGCTATGTTTATAATTATATTCAAATAATGTTTCTTAATTCTTTCTGTTTTTACATTAACAATACTACTTATTACCTGCAGTGTGTGGATATATGTATGAAACGATGTATGTGATATTTTTTTTACATTTGTATCTTCGTAATATTTGTAGGGGCTGTTGTTGGCTTTTACAGTTATGGTCCCCATGTTGTTTACTTGTCTATGTTGTGATAATGCACCTGACCAAATTTCTCCAGTTGGAGATAATAAAGTTATTCTTATCTTATCTTATCTTATCTTATCCTCTGGGCCATTTTTACCCAACTCTTTCTTTATATCCTCCTGCAGAAAGCTCAAACCAGGTAGGCTGGACATATGGTCAGAATGCCAGGACAGCTTACTGTCTAAGCAGCTGCTGTACGGAGAACTGTATCAGGGCAAGCACTCAGTTGGAGGGCAGAAAGAAACGCTACAGAGACTGTCTCAAAGCGTCCTTCAAAGACCTGGGCGTCGACATAAACACTTGGGAGACACTTGCTCTGGACCGACCAGCTTGGCGCAGCAAGATCACCACAAAAGCCCGTGCAACTGAAGCAGGCCAGGCGCATCACCGAGGCGCAACCAACGAAAGCGTGCTGTGAGCAGCATTCACTGCCACGACAGCACCCACTCACTTGTGTCCCACACGTGGGCGAGACTTCAGGGCCTGGATTGGACTCATCAGTCACCTCCAGACCCACAGCCACTGATCTTCCATCTGATTTTTGAAGCCATGGTCATCTTCCAATCCGAACATCATCACATCACTTTCTTGCATTTATTGTAAAGCGTCTTGAGCGTTGGAAGGAGTAATATAAATTCCCATAATGATGATGTTGATAGTGATTATCATCATCACCATCATCATCATCATCATCACCATCATCATTAATGTAAATGTGATACAGACTGGTTGTGTGAGCGAAGCGTACACAGGGGGTATACTCCAGCCAGGAGGGGTATGAAATGGCTTGTTTTAAACCCGGGGTAGAAAGTAGCCTAGGCTACTTCTTACCCGGGGTAAGAACTAGCCAGGGATAGAGTTCGGCCTGTTAGACCGGTTCTCTCTCTCTCTCTCTCTCTCTCTCTCTCTCTCTCTCTCTCTCTCTCTCTTTATCTGCGGGAACCAGGTAATTTTCTTATCGCCTTTCTCTCTGTCTCTCTATCTGGCTGTCTGTGTATGTCTGCGAAGATGGAAGAGGGAGAGAGAGAGGGAGGGAGAGAGGGCGAAAGAGAGGGAGAGAGAGAAGAGAGAGAGGGAGGGATGAAGAGAGAGAGGGAAGAGAGAGGGAGAGAAAGAGAGGAGAGAGGGAGAGAGAGAGAGAGAGGTGGGAGGAGAGAGGGGGGAGGAGATAGACAGACAGACAGACAGACAGAGAAGGAAGGAGAGAGCGAGGGAGGAAGAAAGGGCGAGAGAGAGAGAGACGGGGGAGGGGGGGAGGAAGGGAGGGCAAGAGAGAAAGAGATATGGCAAAGAGAGAGAGAAAGGGAGAGAGAGAGCGAGAGAGGGGGGAGAGAGAGTGCGAGAGAGAGAGAGGGCGAGAGAGAGATGGGGGAGAGAGAGAGAGTGGGAGGGAGAGAGAGACATAGAGAGACAGACAGACGGACAAACAGACAGACAGACAGACAGACAGAGAGAGAGAACAAAAAGACTAGCCAGGGATAGAGTTCGGCCTGTTACACCGGTTCTCTCTCTCTCTCTCTCTCTCTCTCTCTCTCTCTCTCTCTCTCTCTCTCTCTCTCTCTCTGTCTCTCTATGTCTGCGGGAACCAGGTAATTTTCTTCTCTCCTTGCCTCTCTGTCTCTCTATCTGGCTGTCTGTGTGTGTCTGCGAACATGGAAGAGGGAGAGAGGGGGGGGGGCGGATAGAGAGGGAGGGAGAGAGGGCGAGAGGGGGGAGGGAGGGAGAGAGAGAGGGGGAAAGAGAGAGAGGGGGAGGGAGAGAGAGGGGGTGAGAGGAGAGAGAGAGGGTGAAGGAGAGAGAGACACAGAGAGAGAGGGGAGGAGAGAGAGGGAGAGAGGGGGGGAGGCAGGTTGAGAGAGAGAGGGGAGGGCGAGAGAGAGGGGGGGGGGAGGGCGAGGGAGAGAGATGGCAAAGAGAGAGAAAAAGAGAGAGAGAGAGGGCAATAGAGAGAGGGGGAGAGAGAGAGAGGGTGTCTGTGTGTGTCTGCGAAGATGGAAGAGAGAGAGAGAGGGAGGGAGAGAGAGAGAGAGGAGAGAGGGAGAGAGAGAGGGGGGGGGAGGAGAAAGGGGGGAGAGAGACAGACAGAGAGGGAAGGAGAGAGAGAGGGAGGGATGGTGAGAGAGAGAGGAGGGGCGAGAGAGAGAGATCGAAGAGAGAGAGAGGGAAGGAGAGAGAGAGGGAGGGAGAGAGGGCGAGAGAGAGAGAGGGGGGGAGGGAGGGAGGAAGGGAGGGCAAGAGAGAAGGAGAGATGGCAAAGAGAGAGAGAAAGAGAGAGAGAGAACGAAAAGAATTAAAACAAATCTCATTTCAGGAAGGAATTGGGATACGCTATAAACATGACTTTCTTCTTTTTTTCTTTTTTCTTTTTTTTTGTATTACATCCAGTTATCTGAGCAAGGAAAGACAGAACTAAGAATAACAACAATAACAACAGTATAAAAAAAAGATCAGAAAACATACATGAAAACACTGGTCATATTCTACGTACAGGAAGAGAGGAGACAGAGGAACACAGAGAGAGAGAGAGGGGGAGAGAGAGAGACTGAGACAGAGACAGAGAGAGGGAGACAAAGACAGAGAGAGAGAGACACACACACAGAGAGAGAGAGAGAGAGAAAGGAAAAGAGAGAGAGACAGAGAGAGAGACAGAATCAGAGAGACACACACACAGAGAAAGAGAGAGAGATAGAGATAGAGACACAGAGAGTGACAGATAGAGAGATACAGAGACAGAGCGGGAGAGAGAGAGACAGGGAGAGAGAAAGATAGAGAGAAAGAGACAGAGACAAAGACACAGAGAGAGAGGCAGAGACAGAGAGAGACACACAGAAAGAGAGAGAGAGACTGAGTCAGAGACAGAGACAGAGTGACAGAGAGAGAGAGACAGAGACAGAGAGGGAGAGATACAGGGAGAGAGACAGAGAGAGAAAGAGAGAGAGAGAGAGACAGAGAAAGGGAGAGAGATAGAGACACACACACACAGACAGAGACAGAGACAGAGAGGGGAGATTATACGAGACAGGACAAGGCAAATTCTTAATTTCCGTCAACAACTAATAAGCACTGGTTTACGCACGTATGCACGGGGACACACACACACACACACACACACACACACACACACACACGCACGCACACACGCACGCACACACACACACACACACACACACACACACACACACACACACACACACACACACACACACTGGTGTGTGTCCATCGAGATCGATGATGACCATCGTCATCCAGCTGGGGGATAGGGGGAGGGTGGTGGTGGGGGGGATGCTCATGAGTCTGTCTGTGAATGCGCAGATGCCTGAATAGTCCAATCTGTGCACGAAATGTTCGCTGACAGTTGGGGCAGACAAAGACAGGCGTATCATTGTCAGGAAGTTTGTTTGCCCGTGGCTTTGTGGCCTGCCTCTTCTGAACAGCTGCAGCAGTCCTGTTGGCCTCGCACAACTTGGCGCCTTTGTGCACAGCAGCGCGCCATTTGTCACGGTCCACTGCAGATTCCTTCCATGAGTCAGGGTTGATATCAAACGCTTTCAGAGAGACTTTCAGAGTATCTCTGAAGCGCTTCTTCTGACCTCCATGTGATCTCTTCCCTTGTTGCAGCTCACCGTAGAAGAGCCTTTTGGGCAGCCGATGGTCTGGAATGCGCGCCACGTGTCCAGCCCAGCGAAGCTGGGACTGCACCAGGATGGTGAAGATGCTGGGAAGGGTGGCTTTTGCAAGCACCTCTGTGTCTGGGGTCCTGTCTTGACTCTTGATGTTCAGTAGCTTCCTGAGGCATGTTGTGTGAAAGTGTTTCAGCTTCTTGGCGTGTCGTTGGTACACTGTCCAAGTTTCGCATGCGTACAGTAGTGTGGGGAGAACTACTGCTCTGTGGACTGTTAGCTTGGTCTCAAGACTAATGCCTCTTCTGTTCCTGACATTTGCATAGAGCCTACACACACACACACACACACACACACACACACACACACACACACACACACACACACACATTCTCCTGAAAATGATAATTAAAAATAATAAAACAATAAAAAAAATAATAATAAAAAGAAGGGAAAAAAAGAAAAAAAAAAGAAGAAAAAATGGGAGAGAGAGAGAAGAAACAAGCAGATGAAGAGCAACAACAACAACAAAATGCATATTATATATACAAGAATATTGTGTTAAAGAAATACGCAATTGCATTTCCATTTCACACACACACACACACACACACACACACACACACACACACACACACACACACACACACACACACACAACACACACACACACACACACACACACACACACACACACACACACACACACACACACACACCACTGAACACAAATTCTCGGACACAGTGTAATGACATGACTGGTTGGAGCCAAACAGCCCAATATATCTACGGCAGAATAGCACTGATGATATAACAACAGCTCATTGATGGCTTGTTTTGTGAAAGACCCAGTTGCCTCAGAATGAGTGTGTGTGTGTGTGTGTGTGTGTGTGTGTGTGTGTGTGTGTGTGTGTGTGTCCCTCTCTCCTCCCCTTTCTCCTCCTCAACGGAGGTAAGTATTAGCCGCTAATCATAATTATCAGCTTGTATCGCTGAAAATGCGGCGAAGACAGTTACCGTGCTAGGCTTAGCTGTTGATTTATCAATAACTGTCATCACGCGGACTATTTTCAGATACGCCCGTGGACAAATATATCCAGAATGACCAGCAGATAGGAACGTTCCTGCCCGTAACAGGGTCTCTTTTACTGCGAGTGGAATTATTGTAGTCTATAACTGTCAAAGCGGGTTGTTCAAAGGACATGGCCGTGGGTACTTTTACCGTGCGCAATGTGCATGCTGCTCGACGAAAGACCAGGGTTAATCGTCTGATCTGATAGACGAACGTCTGCTGGTGAACACAATGAACAAAAATGTTTTTCAATGGAATAAATAAAACAAAACCAATATGTGCTTGCGCGCGCTTGTTGTGTGTGTGTGTGTGTGTGTGTGTGTGTGTGTGTGTGTGTGTGTGTGTGTGTGTGTCGGGTGGTTCGGGTTGATGTTGAGGTTTATTCAGAGGTTAAACCTTTCACCACCGGTCAAGTTAGAGTGCAAAATTGCCTTGTGCTATACACACAGAAATATAGTGTCTAGGAATAGCTGGGGATTCCCTCTGCGATGTGTAGAAAATATGGCCTATCCTACCACCGAACATAAGGAACTGTAGGTTCATCGATAACAGACCCATGATCTGGTCACCCTTCAGTGACATGGGTCCTCTACCTAGCTGCTGCATAAATGCGAGTTTGGCAGCGAAAGGGTTAAGTATGGATACGGGGCCGTCTGCTCTGCACACGTCTTTTGTGTTTGTTTGTGTGGTTTACTTTGTTTTGTTTTGTTTTGTCGCTGTTGTTGCTGGTAGTCTGTTATTACTGCTCCTATAAGTTAATATTGATATTCTTGTTGCTTATAGTCCAGTCGACCGCATAGGGCCGTATCAGGACTGTCAAACCATACAAATGCTCAACCGCGTCAACACAAAACTGTCACATCTACCAAAAAAAAAAAACAACACTGAGACAAACCCACAAAACACAGTTCATGACAGTATGGCAGTATGTCAACCATATAGCTCCTTACAGCAAATAAGACTAGGCTATGCTGAGGATGCCAGCCATTCTGCTTTCATCATCCCCAGATTACAAAAAAAAGTGAAAAAAAGGAAAAAACCAACAACAATGCTTCAAAGCCAAACAAACAAACAAAAACAACAAAAAAAGGCCATACAGGCAAATAACACTGCAGAATGGGCAGCTAGTGCCCATCCCAGTGTTTACATCTCACTACCTAATCGCCAGAGCAAAACAGCACAGATAGTAGATCATAACTGCGGAAAAGAGACAAAAAGTGTTAAGGTTTGCTTGAAAAAAAGAAAGGGGAATAGACTGGGAAGACAGAAAAAGGAGACAACAGTGAAGAAAGAAAAAAAGGCAGAAACAAAGAGCGTGACAGAAAAGAGGAAATTTCTCGCACAGAATTTCCAGAAGGCGGGGATGCTATCTATACTGAAAGACCCCCGGCACCCCCACGGGGGATATCCTCTCAGTTAAGCCGTAACCAATGGTTCTGTTTTGCGTAAGGGGGGAGGGGGGTGAGGGGGGAAGTAGGTGATGATGTGACTATCATCTTTTTTTGTTTTGCAGTTGGGATGCCGATTACAGTCTTTGGGTTGCCATAGTACTGATGTATTGAAGTGCGAATCAAAACAGGACACACCCTCGCCCCCCCCCCCCACCCCCCCCCCCCCCCCACCACCTCACTAAAAAACAACAACACACAAAACAACAATACAAAAACAGAACGGCATTCTGGAAATGTTTCCTGAGTGACCATGCTCTCTCTCTCTGTTTCTCTCTCTCTCTCTCTCTCTCTCTCTCTCTCTCTCTCTCTCTCTCTCTCTCTCTCTCGCTTCTGTGGAACTCCCTTCCTTTGCACATACAAACGGACAGTTCTCTTCCTATTTTC